>NC_057812.1:441565969-441566649 GCF_018294505.1 Triticum aestivum | reverse complement strand
CGGCGCTAAGTTATTATATTTCCTCGGGTTCGGGTTTTTTGTCTCCGTGTGTTGTTGCCGTTGTCATGCATCTCATATCATGTCATCATGTGCATTGCATTTGCATACATGTTCGTCTCATGCATCCGAGCATTTTCCACGTTGTCCGTTTTGCATTCCGGCGCTCCTATCTCCTCCAGTGGTCCTTTCTACCTTCTTTTCGTGTGTGGGGGTTAAACATTTCCGGATTGGACCGAGACTTGCCAAGCGGCCTTGGTTCACTACCGGTAGACCGCCTGTCAAGTTTCGTACCATTTGGACTTCGTTTGATACTCCAAGGGACCGAGAAGGCCTCGTGTGTGTTGCAGCCCAACACCCTTCCATTTTGGCCAAAAACCCACCAAAACCCTCTCCATCATCTAGAGCGTTCGATCACGATCGCGTGGCCGAAAACCGCACCTCATTTGGACTCTCCTAGATCCCTCTATGTCTATTTAAACAACCCCCCTCCGAAATCCCGAGTCTCCTTTCCCCCCTAACCCTAAAAAATCCTCCTCCGCCGCCGGACACGTCCAACCCGCCACTGGACAAATCACCACCGCCAACCGGGGCGTGCCACGTGGCAGCGGGCGCCCCACATTGCCGCCGATTCCGCGCGGGCCCGCTCGACCCGTGGCCGGCCCCCGCGGCCCAGCCGCCAG
>NC_057812.1:441555986-441565527 GCF_018294505.1 Triticum aestivum | reverse complement strand
GCCTCCTTCTGGCCGTCGAGTGCCGCGCCTCCTCGCTCCAGCCGCCGTCCCCGCCGATCCGGCCACCTCTCCGGCTTCCCTCGTCGTCCGGCGAACCCCACGACAACTCCGGCGAGCGCCAAGTCCGGCGACGTCCCCGGCAAGTCCGGCGAACCTTGAAGACCGCGCACTGCTACAGTAATCTCAGATCTAGATCTGGGGTTGACTTTCTCCCCGGAACCCTAATTATTTAGGCATCTTCATCGCATCGTAACTTTGCATCCATAGCTCCGTTTTGCGTGTGTAGCATATCAAAATGTATGCCTCGGAGAGTACATCATTTCATCTCATTGCATCATTTTCATTTGAGCTCTTCTTGATGCCCGAAATGCTGTTGGAAGAGAGCTATTTGAGTTAATTGTCAGATCTGCTGCACCAAATAGCTATTTGTCATTTTTGCCTTGATTATTGTGTGCATGATATGCCCCTGAGATCTACATGAGTTTTGTTATATGCTTTGCCATCTTTACAGAGGTTCTATCCATGTATTTTTGTGACATGTGTGGTGACTAGCACAAGCTTGCAAAGTAGTGCATTCGTTAATGCTGATTTCAGGGACTTAGAATATCTCTAAGTCCTTGATCTGTTTTTATCAATATGCCATATGTTCATGTTGTTCCCTAGTGATCCGTGCCTCTTTTGAGGACGATCAGTAATGATGCTTTGTTAACCTTGCGGTGCTCTATCCATCAATGTCTTTGCTTGCAATTATGGAGCACCCTAGCTTGAGTCAATCGAGCTCTACTTTTGCTATTTCGTGAATCCTGACAGATTGTCTACTTGTTAGCGATTTTGCCGAGGATGTTGTTGTTGATCCGTGCATGCTATGTTGTTATTCTTGACATGTCTAGCTTATATAATATGTATTCTTGATGGGTGTATGCTTAGTTTGTCATGCCTTGATCTGTAGTGAGTGCATTGAGCTCGTAAACATGCCTACTCGTTAACATATTTGCATGCTCCAGTTTTTCACTAAGTCTGAGATCTGATTATGTTTTTGCCATGTTCACATGCTTGCAATTGTATTTTCTGATCCCTTTTGGCTCAAGGTCACTAAGGAACTTTTGTTAAGATGTTTTAGTAGCTCCATACCTTGCTTTGCTTTGCCATGTTAAGTTCCTGTAGAATATAGTTTTCATGCTCCAAAGTGTGCTACCTGATCTGAAATTCCAGGCTTGTGTTAATTTCACTAAGTCTGAAACCTGTTTATCAATTGCACTTTTGCCATGCTTGTTTGAACCTGTTAATGGATGAATTGGTCGTAGCTTAGTGTTCATCTTTTGTCAAGCATTATGAGTGCATCCCTGCCATGTATTTTTTGCCATGTTTGGGTGCTGTAGCATGTTTAACTTGTTGCATTTAGATGGCTACTTGCTGTTTATCGCAGACCAGTGCCATATTTGTTTTGCTTGCCATTTCCAAACCGTGCATCCGATTCCGGTGATCTTTATATCGATTTCAACCGAAATCACCTCACCTTTCCAGTGGCACTCTTGGATTTCCATGTTGAGGCCAGGTTCGATCATTCCTCATCAAATCTTGCATATGCATCACATATCGCATCCCGCATAGCATACCATGTTTGCATCATGTTGTTTGAGCTTTGCACGTGGTTGATTGTGTTCCTTTTGCTTGTTTGTCTGGTTTGGGTAGAGCCGGGAGACAAGTTCGCTAATGAGGAGCACGTTGAGTTTGCTTTCGAGGATCCAGTCAACTCTGACAACTTTGTAGGCAAGATGATCATACCCTCGAAATCACTTCTATCTTTGCTTGCTAGATGCTCGCTCTTTTGCTATGCCTATGGTATGATGCCTACCACTTGCTTATCATGCCTCCCAAATTGCCATGTCAAACTTCTAACCCACCATGTCCTAGCAAACCGTTGATTGGGTATGTTACCGCTTTGCTCAACCCCTCTTATAGCGTTGCTAGTTGCAGGTAAAGATTGGAGATCGTTCCTTGTTGGAACATTGTTTATTTGTTGGGATATCATTATATTATCTTGTTATCTTAATGCATCTATATACTTGGTAAAGGGTGGAAGGCTCGGCCTTTTGCCTAGTGTTTTGTTCCACTCTTGCCGCCCTAGTTTCCGTCATATCGGTGTTATGTTCCCGAATTTTGCGTTCCTTACGCGGTTGGGTGATAATGGGAACCCCTTGACAGTTCGCCTTGAATAAAACTCTTCCAGCAATGCCCAACCTTGGTTTTACCATTTGCCACCTAGCCTCTTTTTCCCTTGGGTTTCCGGAGCCCGAGGGTCATCTTATTTAAACCCCCTGGGCCAGTGCTCCTCTGAGTGTTGGTCCGACCGAGCAGACTGTGGGGCCACCTCGGGGCAACTTGAGGTTTGGTTTTACTCGTAGGATGTCTCATCTGAGTGTGCCCTGAGAACGAGATATGCGCAGCTCCTATCAGGATTTGTCGGCACATTCGGGCGGTGTTGCTGGACTTGTTTTGTCTTTGTCGAAGTTGTCTTGTAGAACCGGGATACCGAGTCTGATCGGAATGTCTCGGGAGAAGGTTTATCCTTCGTTGACCGTGAGAGCTTGTGATGGGCTAAGTTGGGACTCCCCTACAGGGATTTGAACTTTCGAAAGCCGTGCCCGCGGTTATGGGCAGATGGGAATTTGTTAATGGCCGGTTGTAGATAACATGAACCTTAATTTAATTAAAATGAATCAACTGCGTGTGTTACCGTGATGGTCTCTTCTCGGCGGAGTCCGGGAAGTGAACACGGTGTTGGAGTAATGTTTGTCATAGGTTGTTCTATAGTTATTCGTTCGTGCTTTACCTTCTCTTCTCGCTCTCTTTTGTGAACAGGTTAGCCACCATATATGCTAGTCACTTGCTGCAGCTCCACATATTACCTTGCCTTACCAATAAGCTTAAATAGTCTTGATCGCGAGGGTGCGAGATCGCTGAGTCCCCGTGACTCACAGATTACTTCCAAACCAGATGCAGGGCCCGATGACTCCGTTCCAGATGATGCGCTTGAGCTCAAGTGGGAGTTCGACGAAGACTCACGCCGTTACTATGTGTCTTTCCCTGATGATCAGTAGTGGTGCCCAGTTGGGGCAATCGGGACCGTGTCGCATGTTGGGGTTGATCTTTTATTTTGGTACCGTAGTCAGACCATGAGTGTATTGGATGATTGTAATGCTATTTATGTACTTTGTGTGACGTGGCGAGTGTAAGCCAACTATGTACCTTTCCCCTTATTATCTATTTACATGGGTTGTTGTGAAGATTACCTTACTTGCGACATTGCTTTTAATGCGGTTATGCATCTAAGTCGTGCTCCGACATGTAGGAGCTATATCCGCATCGAGGGCGTTACAAGTTGGTATCAGAGCCTTCCCCGACCTTAGGAGCCCCCCTGCTTGATCGAATTAGCTGCCGAGTTGAGTCTAGAAGAATGTTTTGAGTCATTTAGGAATTATATATTGGAGAGTTTAGGACTTCTTTTTACTCCCCAGTCCCTTCATCGCTCTGGTAAGGTATCCTGGCGTAGAGTTTTGACTCTTCTCTTCTCAAATTTCACTAAAAAAAATTAAGATCACGCGGGTATCTTGGAATCGTTCCCATCAATTTGTGACGAGAACATTGTTCTTGGTGCCTCCTGTCATTTAGGGGTTGTGGCAGTGTCCCGGGGAGTTGAGCTCCGAGGTGTTGTCATCACAATTTTATCGTTGCAGTTCTGGAATACCTGAGTTTAGTTCGCCGACATCGAAAATCTCTTTTATGCAGTTGTTGGTGAGATAACCTCGACGCCACCCAGTACTAGGGTGGGAGTTCGGGAGTATTGCCATAACTTGTATAACGGATGCTTTTCGAAGGTTGAGGTAGACGATTTCCGAAGTTTTTCTTGGTTATGTGTTGAAGGATGGATACAGCTGGATGTAGGATTTGCTAGATTTGGGTGAGATATTATGCTTCCCCTGTATCCCCAACACCAAATTGCATAACCGGAAAGGTTCAGGAGTTTCATAGGTGGGAATTCTTATAGCTCTAGTTCTTCTTCCACGGGTATTTGGTTTGAGATTGGGTGATCCTTACCGAGTATTCGTTCTTGCTCCGTACCTTGTTGATTTTATTCCTCTACCTAAATTCTAAGTGGCTTCTCAATTTATGGATATGTGACCATTTCAATTGGAATGCATTCGTTCATTTTGTTCGGATGTGAAGATTATATGTTGTAATTTCTACCCGTTGGATTCAGCTTCAATTTTTGTCTATCAGTGTGCTAATGGATGTCAACCTGTTCAGGATGGCTCCTCCAATGCGCATGACTCCGAATCCTGATCCGCCACCACCACCTCCACCTCCGGAGGCATGGCAAGTTGTGATGGCTGCTACCAATGCAAACACGCAGCTGATCATGCAACTTCTTCAAGAGCGCAACCAAGCGAACCAAGGCAACCAGGGCAACAATCAGAATCACTTTGCTACACTCAACCAGTTCCTTGCTAACCAGCCAAAGACCTTCAGCAATTGCGTTGAGGCAACTGACGCTGATGATTGGCTCGTGGACTTGTGCAAGCATTTCGAGTGTAGTAACGTCAAGCCTGGGGACTTTGTCAAGTTCGCTTCCTTCCAACTCAAAGACCAAGCTGCAGAATGGTTTCAGCAGTACAAAGATTCCAGAGGAGGCCGTGTGATTTCCTGGGATGAATTCCGTCAAGACTTCAAAGCTCATCATATCCCTCAGAGTGTTGTTGAAAGCAAGCGTGAGGAATTCCGCAACCTGAAGCAAGGCTCTATGTCTGTTTACCAGTACAACATCATGTTTCAGAAGCTCGCCCGTTTCGCTAAGCAAGACGTCCCTGACGAGAAGAGCATGATTTATCAGTTCAGGGGTGGCCTCAGAGAAGATCTTCAACATGCTCTCGTGCTTTTCGAGCCTCAGAAGTACGATGAGTTTTACAACATGGCACTGAAACAAGAGACTGCTCAACTCAAGTGCGATGCTTCCAAGAAGCGAGTCAGAGATGCAACTCCTTCTTCCTCAACTCAAGTGGCTAAGCAGCAAAAGTATTGGCTTCCTCCTCCTCAGTTCCGTCAGCCGTATCAGCAGAAGAGCAAAAGTGGCGGTGGATCTTCCCACCCACCCAACCCTGGCTTTCAGAACAAGACTTCGTCTCAAGCTCCAAGGTCGAGTGCTTCGTATCACCATCCGCTTTCAGAGGTCACGTGCAACAAGTGCCAACAAAAGGGTCACTATGCCAACAAGTGCTTCAATCATAGGCGTCTCCCTCCTCCTCCTGTGAGATCGGCAAGTACAGTTGTGGTCAAGCATAACCCCAAGTACGCCAAGGTCAACTTGCTGAATGCAGCTCAGGCAGAGGACTCGTCGGATGTCATCATGGTTAACCTTCCTGTTAACAATGTTCCTGCAAAAGTACTTTTTGATACTGGTGCATCGCATTCTTTCTTGTCATGCCCATTTGCATCGAAGCACAATGTTGATACTGAGATTATGCCCAAAGTCATGCAAGTTGTTTCTCCCAGCAAGCTTTTGACTTCTAGTTTGGTTGCTCCCAATATCTCTATCATGTTGGGCTACTACAAGTTTCTGTCCTCTCCGGTGGTTCTTGGCAACTCGGATATTGATCTTATTCTCGGAATGGATTGGCTTTCTAAGCACAAGGCGCATCTTGATTGTGCTGCCAGGCAGATTCAATTGACTCATTCGTCTGAGGATGTAATTGTCTTTGCCGCTCGTGATGATACCATCCGTTTATTTTCTCTCAATGAGAAGGGTGAACTGGATGCCATCTCGCAAATTCCAGTCATTTGCGAATATCAAGACGTCTTTCCAGAAGAGCTTCCAGGAATGCCTCCGCACCGGCCAGTTGAATTCGTCATTGATCTTGAGCCTGGCACGGAACCGGTGTGCAAACGTCCTTACAAGCTCGGACCTGAAGAGTTGAAGAAGCTGAGGAAACAACTCGATATTCAAGAGCAAATGGGTCTCATCCGACCTAGTTCGTCTCCGTGGGGTTGTGGAGTACTTTTTGTGAAGAAGAAGGATGGAACGGACCGACTTTGTGTTGACTACCGTCCATTGAACAAGAAGACTATCAAGAACAAGTACCCACTTCCCAACATCAATGAGCTGTTCGAACAACTCAAAGGTGCCCAAGTATTCTCCAAGCTTGATCTCCGTATGGGTTATCACCAGATTCGAATCCGTGAGCAAGATATTCCCAAGACGGCTTTCAGAACAAGCTATGGTTCATATGAATACACTGTCATGTCTTTTGGCCTCGTCAACGCTCCTCCGACTTTCTCTCGCATGATGAACTTCATCTTCAACGCCTACACAAATGACTTCATTTTGGTCTATCTCGACAGCATTCTGGTCTTTTCGAAGAACAAGGAAGATCATGCCAAGCACTTGCGTTTGGTGCTCGAGAAGCTCAGGGAACATCAATTCTACGCCAAGTTCTCAAAGTGCGAGTTTTGACTCGATGAGGTTCTTTATCTTGGGCATATCATCTCTGCCAAGGGCATTGCGGTGAATCCTGAGAAGGTGTCTGCAATTGTGAATTGGGAACCACCTCAGAACGTGAAGCAACTCCGCAGCTTCCTAGGTCTCGCAAGCTACTGTTGAAGGTTCGTGGAGAACTTTTCAAAGATCGCAAAGCCTCTTTCAAACCTTCTCTAGAAGCACGTCAAGTACGTTTGGTCTCCGGAATGTGACATCGCTTTCAACACTTTGAAAGAGAAATTGGTCACTGCTCCAGTTCTGACTCCTCCTGATGAATCCAAACCGTTCGAGGTCTTTTGCGATGCCTCTCTCCAAGGTCTTGGTGCGGTGTTGATGCAAGAGAAGAAAGTTGTGGCTTATACCTCTCGCCAGTTAAAGCCCAACGAGAAGAACTACCCCACTCATGACCTCGAGTTGGTGGCAGTTGTGCATGCTCTTTTGACTTGGAGACATCTCTTATTGGGAAGAAAAGTGGACATCTTCACTGACCACAAGAGTCTCAAGTACATCTTCACTCAGCCTAATCTCAACCTCAGGCAGACTCGTTGGGTCGAAATGATTCAAGATTATAATCCAAGTATCGAGTATACTCCAGGCAAGGCCAATGTGATTGCTGACGCTTTGAGCAGGAAGGCTTACTGCAACAGTCTGATTCTCAAGCCTTATCAACCCGAGCTTTGTGAAGCTTTCCGCAAACTCAATCTGCAGGTTGTTCCTCAAGGTTTCCTCACCAACCTTCAAGTCTCTCCTACTTTGGAAGATCAGATTCGCGAGGCTCAACTTCTTGATGCTATGGTGAAGAAGGTGAAGATTGGGATTGCCAAGAGTCAACCCAAGTACAAGTGCTACCGCCTTGATGACAAGGATACTCTCTTCTTCGAGGATCGAATTATTGTGCCCAAGGGTGACCTTCGTAAAGTTATCATGAATGAGGCTCACAATTCACTCCTCTCCATCCACCCTGGGAGTACGAAGATGTATCAGGACCTCAAGCAGGCTTATTGGTGGACTCAAATGAAGCGCGAGATTGCTCAGTTCATGAATGAGTGTGATGTCTGCAGAAGAGTGAAGGCAGAACACCAAAGGCCAGCTGGTCTCCTCCAACCTCTTGCCATTCCAGAATGGAAGTGACCACATTGAGATGGACTTCGTGACTGGGTTTCCAAAGTCCAAGCGTGGCAATGATGCTATATTCATTGTCATCGACAAACTCAATAAAGTGGCTCACTTTCTGCCTATCAAAGAGTCTATCACTGTAGCTCAATTGGCGGAGCTTCATACCTCTTGAATTGTCTCTCTGCATGGTATTCCACAGGTGATCTCTTCAGACCGTGGCAGCATCTTTACCTCCAAGTTTTGGGATTCTTTTCAGAAGGCAATGGGCACCAACATCCGCTTCAGCACAGCTTTCCATCCTCAAACTAGCGGTCAAGTTGAGCGTGTCAATCAGATTCTTGAGGATATGCTCAGGGCTTGTGTGATCTCCTTTGGTATGAAGTGGGAGGATTGTCTTCCATATGTCGAATTCTCCTACAACAACAGTTTTCAAGCAAGTTCGGGCAAGGCCCCATTCGAAATTCTGTATGGCAGGAAGTGCCGTACACCTCTTAACTGGTCAGAAACCGGTGAACGTCAACTTCTAGGAAATGACTTAATCATAGAGGCAGAAGAGATGTGCAAGGTCATTCGTGATAACCTCAAAGCAGCGCAATCGTGCCAGAAGAGCTACTATGATAGTAAGCACCGTAATTTGGCGTTCGAAATCAAAGACCATGTTTACCTCCGCATCTCTCCAATGAAAGGTACTCATCGCTTCGGTATCAAAGGGAAGCTTGCCCCTAGATACGTGGGTCCTTTCAAGATCGTCAGCAAGAGAGGCGATCTCGCATATCAACTCGAGCTTCCTTCAAACTTTGCAAATGTGCATGACGTGTTCCATGTCTCTCAGCTCCGCAAGTGCTTCAAGACTCCTGACCGCACCGTCAACTTTGAAGACATTGATCTCCAAGAAGACCTTTCTTATCGTGAGCACCCCGTTGCTATTCTTGAAGAGACTGAACACAAGACTCGCAATAAGTCAATCAAATTCCTCAAAGTCAAGTGGTCACACCATTCCGACCGTGAAGCCACCTGGTAACGCGAGGATCACCTCCGTTCTGAGTACCCGGTGTTCTTCCAGTCCTAGATCTCGGGACGAGATCCTTTCGTAGTGGTGGAGTGTTGTAACACCCTGGATGTAATTTACCTCATATGTACTCCAACTATTGCCGTTTCCGGCGCTAAGTTATTATATTTCCTCGGGTTCGGGTTTTTTTGTCTCCGTGTGTTGTTGCCGTTGTCATGCATCTCATATCATGTCATCATGTGCATTGCATTTGCATACATGTTCATCTCATGCATCCGAGCATTTTCCCCGTTGTCCGTTTTGCATTTCGGCGCTCCTATCTCCTCCGGTGGTCCTTTCTACCTTCTTTTCGTGTGTGGGGGTTAAATATTTCCGGATTGGACCGAGACTTGCCAAGCGGCCTTGGTTCACTACCGGTAGACCGCCTGTCAAGTTTCGTACCATTTGGACTTCGTTTGATACTCCAAGGGTTAACCGAGGGACCGAGAAGGCCTTGTGTGTGTTGCAGCCCAACACCCTTCCATTTTGGCCAAAAACCCACCAAAACCCTCTCCATCATCTAGAGCGTTCGATCACGATCGCATGGCCGAAAACCGCACCTCATTTGGACTCTCCTAGATCCCTCTATGTCTATTTAAAGAACGCCCCTCCGAAATCCCGGGTCTCCTTTCCCCCCTAACACTAAAAAATCCTCCGCCGCCGCCGGACACGTCCAACCTGCCACCAGACAAATCGCCGCCGCCAACCGGGGTGCGCCACATGGCAGCGGGTGCCCCACATTGCCGCCGATTCCGCGCGGGCCCGCTCGGCTCGTGGCTGGCCCCCGCGGCCCAGCCGCCAGGCGCCGCCCCGCGCCTTCCTCTTCCCCGCGGCCGAGCAGCCTC
>NC_057812.1:441539808-441555498 GCF_018294505.1 Triticum aestivum | reverse complement strand
CCGGCCGCCGCCCCCGCCGATCCGGCCACCTCTCCGGCTTCCCTCGTCGTCCGGCGAACCCCACGACAACTCCGGCGAGCGCCAAGTCCGGCGACGTCCCCGGCAAGTCCGGCAAACCTTGAAGACCGCGCACTGCTACAGTAATCTTAGATCTAGATCTGGGGTTGACTTTCTCCCCAGAACCCTAATTATTTAGGCATCTTCATCGCATCGTAACTTTGCATCCGTAGCTCCATTTTGCGCGTGTAGCATATCAAAATGTATGCCTCGAAGAGCACATCGTTTCATCTTGTTGCATCATTTTCATTTGAGCTCATCTTGATGCCCGAAATGCTGTTGGAAGAGAGCTATTTGAGTTAATTGTCAGATCTGCTGCACCAAATAGCTATTTGTCATTTTTGCCTTGATTATTGTGTGCATCATATGCCCCTAAGCTCTACATGAGTTTTGTTATATGCTTTGCCATCTTTACAGAGGTGCTATCCATGTATTTTTGTGACATGTGTGGTGACTAGCACAAGCTTGCAAAGTAGTGCATTCGTTAATGCTGATTTCAGGGACTTAGAATTTCTCCAAGTCCTTGATCTGTTTTTATCAATATGCCATATGTTCATGTTGTTTCCTAGTGATCCGTGCCTCTTTTGAGGACGATCAGTAATGATGCTTTGTTAACCTTGCGGTGCTCTATCCATCAATGTCTTTTCTTGCAATTATGGAGCACCCTAGCTTGAGTCAATCGAGCTCTACTTTTGCTATTTCGTGAATCCTGACAGATTGTCTACTTGTTAGCGATTTTGCCGAGGATGTTATTGTTGACCCGTGCATGCTATGTTGTTGTTCTTGACATGTCTAGCTTATATAATATGTATTCTTGATGGGTGTATGCTTAGTTTGTCATGCCTTGATCTGTAGTGAGTGCATCGAGCTCGTAAACATGCCTACTCGTTAACATATTTGCATGCTCCAGTTTTTCACTAAGTCTGAGATCTGATTATGTTTTTGCCATGTTCACATGCTTGCAATTGTATTTTCTGATCCCTTTTGGCTCAAGGTCACTAAGGAACTTTTGTTAAGATCTTTGAGTAGCTCCATGCCTTGCTTTGCTTTGCCATGTTAAGTTCCTGTAGAACATAGTTTTCATGCTCCAAAGTGTGCTACCTGATCTGAAATTCCAGGCTTGTGTTAATTTCACTAAGTCTGAAACCTGTTTATCAATTGCACTTTTGCCATGCTTGTTTGAACCTGTTAATGGATGAATTGGTCGTAGCTTAGTGTTCATCTTTTGTGAAGCATTATGAGTGGATCCCTGCCATGTATTTTTTTCCATGTTTGGGTGTTGTAGCATGTTTAACTTGTTGCATTTAGATGGCTACTTGCTATTTATCGCAGACCGGTGCCATATTTGTTTTGCTTGCCATTTCCAAACCGTGCATCCGATTCCGGTGATCTTTATAGCGATTTCAACCGAAATCACCTCACCTTTCCGGTGGCACTCTTGGATTTCCATGTTCAGGCCAGGTTCAATCATTCCTCGTCAAATCTTGCATATGCATCACATATCGCATCCCGCATAGCATACCATGTTTGCATCATGTTGTTTGAGCTTTGCACGTGATTGATTGTGTTCCTTTTGCTTGTTTGTCTGGTTTGGGTAGAGCCGGGAGACAAGTTCGCTAACAAGGAGCCCGTTGAGTTTGCTTTCAAGGATCCAGTCAACTCTGACAACTTTGCAGGCAAGATGATCATACCCTCGAAATCACTTCTATCTTTGCTTGCTAGATGCTCGCTCTTTTGCTATGCCTATGGTACGATGCCTACCACTTGCTTATCATGCCTCCCAAATTGCCATGTCAAACCTCTAACCCACCATGTCCTAGCAAACCGTTGATTGGGTATGTTACTGCTTTGCTCAGCCCCTCTTATAGCGTTGCTAGTTGCAGGTTAAGATTGGAGATTGTTCCTTGTTGGAACATTGTTTATTTGTTGGGATATCATTATATTATCTTGTTATCTTAATGCATCTATATACTTGGTAAAGGGTGGTAGGCTCAGCCTTTTGCCAAGTGTTTTGTTCCACTCTTGCCGCCCTAGTTTCCGTCATATCGGTGTTATGTTCCTGAATTTTGCGTTCCTTATGCGGTTGGGTGATAATGGGAACCCCTTGCAGTTCGCCTTGAGTAAAACTCTTCCAGCAATGCCCAACCTTGGTTTTACCATTTGCCACCTAGCCTCTTTTTCCCTTGGGTTTCCGGAGCCCGAGGGTCATCTTATTTAAACCCCCCTGGGCCAGTGCTCCTCTGAGTGTTGGTCCGACCGAGCAGACTATGGGACCACCTCGGGGCAACTTGAGGTTTGGTTTTACTCGTAGGATGTCTCATCTGAGTGTGCCCTGAGAACGAGATATGCGCAGCTCCTATCGGGATTGGTCGGCATATTCGGGCGGTGTTGCTGGACTTGTTTTGTCTTTGTCGAAGTTGTCTTATAGAACCGGGATACCGAGTCTGATCGGAATGTCTCGGGAGAAGGTTTATCCTTCGTTGACCGTGAGAGCTTGTGATGGGCTAAGTTGGGATTCCCCTGCAGGGATTTGAACTTTCGAAAGCCGTGCCCGCAGTTATGGGCAGATGGGAATTTGTTAATGTCCGGTTGTAGATAACATGAACATTAATTTAATTAAAATGAATCAACTGCGTGTGTTACCGTGATGGTCTCTTCTCGGCGGAGTCTGGGAAGTGAACACGGTGTTGGAGTAATGTTTGTCGTAGGTTGTTCTATAGTTATTCGTTCGTGCTTTGCCTTCTCTTCTCGCTCTCTTTTGCGAACAGGTTAGCCACCATATATGCTAGTCGCTTGCTGCAGCTCCACATATTACCTTGCCTTACCAATAAGCTTAAATAGTCTTGATCGCGAGGGTGCGAGATTGCTGAGTCCCCGTGACTCACAGATTACTTCCAAACCAGATGCAGGGCCCGATGACTCCGTTCCAGATGATGCGCTTGAGCTCAAGTGGGAGTTCGACGAAGACTCACGCCGTTACTATGTGTCTTTCCCTGATGATCAGTAGTGGTGCCCAGTTGGGGCAATCGGGACCGTGTCGCATGTTGGGGTTGATCTTTTATTTTGGTACCATAGTCGGACCATGAGTGTATTGGATGATTGTAATGCTATTTATGTACTTTGTGTGACGTGGCGAGTGTAAGCCAACTATGTACCTTTCCCCTTATTATCTATTTACATGGGTTGTTGTGAAGATTACCTTACTTGCGACATTGCTTTCAATGCGGTTATGCATCTAAGTCATGCTTCGACACGTAGGAGCTATAGCCACATCGAGGGCATTACAAGTTGGTATCAGAGCCTTCCCCGACCTTAGGAGTTCCCCTGCTTGATCGAATTAGCTGCCGAGTTGAGTCTAGAAAAATGTTTTGAGTCATTTAGGAATTATATATCGGAGAGTTTAGGACTTCTTTTTACTCCCCTGTCCCTTCATCGCTCTGGTAAGGCATCCCGGCGTAGAGTTTTGACTCTTCTCTTCTCAAATTTCACTAAAAAATTAGGATCACGCGGGTATCTTGGAATCGTTCCGATCGATTTGTGACGAGAACATTGTTCTTGGTGCCTCCTGTCATTTAGGGGTTGTGGTAGTGTCCCGGGGAGTTGAGCTCCGAGGTGTTGTCGTCACAATTTTATCGTTGCAGTTCTGGAATACCTGAGTTTAGTTCGCCGACATCGAAAATCTCTTTTATGCAGTTGTTGGTGAGATAACCTCGATGCGACCTAGTACTGGGGTGGGAGTTCGGGAGTATTGCCATAACTTGTATAACGGATGCTTTTCGAAGGTTGAGGTAGACGATTTCCGAAGTTTTTCTCGGTTATGTGTTGAAGGATGGATACAGCTGGATGTAGGATTTGCTAGATTTGGGTGAGATATTATGCTTCCCCTGTATCCCCAACACCTGATTGCATAACCGGAAAGGTTCGGGAGTTTCATAGGTGGGAATTCTTGTAGCTCTAGTTCTTCTTCCATTGGTATTTGGTTTGAGATTGGGTGATCCTTACCGAGTATTCGTTCTTGCTCCGTACCGTGTTGATTTTATTCCTCTACCTAAATTCTAAGTGGCTTCTCAATTTATGGATATGTGACCATTTCAATTGGAATGCATTCGTTCATTTTGTTCGGATTTGAAGACTATATGTTGTAATTTCTACCCGTTGGATTCAGCTTCAATTTTTGTCTATCAGTGTGCTAATGGATGTCAACCTGTTCAGGATGGCTCCTCCAACGCGCATGACTCCGAATCCTGATCCGCCACCACCACCTCCACCTCCGGAGGCATGGCAAGTTGTGATGGCTGCTACCAATGCAAACACGCAACTGATCATGCAACTTCTTCAAGGGCGCAACCAAGCGAACCAAGGCAACCAGGGCAACAATCAGAATCACTTTGCTACACTCAACCAGTTCCTTGCTAACCAGCCAAAGACCTTCAGCAATTGCATTGAGGCAACTGACGCTGATGATTGGCTCGTGGACTTGTGCAAGCATTTCGAGTGCAGTAACGTCAGGCCTGGGGACTTTGTCAAGTTCGCTTCCTTCCAACTCAAAGACCAAGCTGCAGAATGGTTTCAGCAGTACAAAGATTCCAGAGGAGGCCGTGTGTTTTCCTGGGATGAATTCCGTCAAGACTTCAAAGCTCATCATATCCCTCAGAGTGTTGTTGAAAGCAAGCATGAGGAATTCCGCAACCTGAAGCAAGGCTCTATGTCTGTTTACTAGTACAACATCATGTTTCAGAAGCTCGCCCGTTTCGCTAAGAAAGACGTCCCTGACGAGAAGAGCATGATTTATCAGTTCAGGGGTGGCCTCAGAGAAGATCTTCAACATGCTCTCATGCTTTTCGAGCCTCAGAAGTACGATGAGTTTTACAACATGGCACTGAAACAAGAGACTGCTCAACTCAAGTGCGATGCTTCCAAGAAGCGAGTCAGAGATGCAACTCCTTCCTCAACTCAAGTGGCTAAGCAGCAAAAGTATTGGCTTCCTCCTCCTCTGTTCCGTCAGCCGTATCAGCAGAAGAGCAAAGGTGGCGGTGGATCTTCCCACCCACCCAACCCTGGCTTTCAGAACAAGACTTCTCTCAAGCTCCAAGGTCGAGTGCTCCGTATCACCGTCCGCTTTCAGAGGTCACGTGCAACAAGTGCCAACAGAAGGGTCACTATGCCAACAAGTGCTTCAATCAGAGGCGTCTCCCTCCTCCTCCTCCTCCTGTGAGATCGGCAAGTACAGTTGTGGTCAAGCATAACCCCAAGTACGCCAAGGTCAACTTGCTGAATGCAGCTCAGGCAGAGGACTCGTCAGATGTCATCATGGGTAACCTTCCTGTTAACGATGTTCCTGCAAAAGTACTTTTTTATACTGGTGCATCGCATTCTTTCTTGTCATGCCCATTTGCATCGAAGCACAATGTTGATACTGAGATTATGCCCAAAGTCATGCAAGTTGTTTCTCCCGGCAAGCTTTTGACTTCTAGTTTGGTTGCTCCCGATATCTCTATCACGTTGGGCGACTACAAGTTTCTGTCCTCTCCGGTGGTTCTTGGCTGATATTGATCTTATTCTCGGAATGGATTGGCTTTCTAAGCACAAGGCGCATCTTGATTGTGCTGCCAGGCAGATTCAATTGACTCATTCGTCTGAGGATGTAATTGTCTTTGCCGCTCGTGATGATACCATCCGTTTATTTTCTCTCAATGAGAAGGGTGAACTGGATGCCATCTCGCAAATTCCAGTCATTTGCGAATATCAAGACGTCTTTCCAGAAGAGCTTCCAGGAATGCCTCCGCACCGGCCAGTTGAATTCGTCATTGATCTTGAGCCTGGCACAGAACCGGTGTGCAAACGTCCTTACAAGCTCGGACCTGAAGAGTTGAAGAAGCTGAGGAAACAACTCGATATTCAAGAGCAAATGGGTCTCATCCGACCTAGTTCCTCTCCGTGGGGTTGTGGAGTACTTCTTGTGAAGAAGAAGGATGGAACAGACCGACTTTGTGTTGACTACCGTCCATTGAACAAGAAGACTATCAAGAACAAGTACCCACTTCCCAACATCAATGAGCTGTTCGAACAACTCAAAGGTGCCCAAGTATTCTCCAAGCTTGATCTCCGTATGGGTTATCACCAGATTCGAATCCGTGAGCAAGATATTCCCAAGACGCTTTCAGAACAAGCTATGGTTCATATGAATACACTGTCATGTCTTTTGGCCTCATCAACGCTCCTTCGACTTTCTCTCGCATTGTCAGGACCCTGACTCGATGCCACATAGATCTAGCATGTAACACCTCATATCACTTTGCGGCCTCATGCACGGTATTCCCACGGGTGTCGTCTTACTTTTGCCCGGGACCGCCTAGTGAGCTATTGTCGTCGCTTTGTCGAGAACTTCTCCAAAGTTGCTAAACCTTTAACCGAACTCCTCAAGAAAGATAAAAAGTTCGAATGGACTCCACAATGTGAGCACAGCTTTCAGGAACTGAAAAGACGCCTGACATCTGCTCCCGTACTGGTACCGCCAGATTTCTCTAAGGACTTTGTTATCTACTGCGACGCCTCGCGACAAGGACTAGGTTGCATTCTCATGCAAGATCGACACGTAATTGCTTACGCTTCACGGCAATTGCACCCACATGAGGAGAATTATCCTACTCATGATCTAGAGCTTGTAGCTGTAGTCTATGCACTTAAAACCTGGCGACATTACCTCCTCGGTAATCGTTGCGAAATATTCACTGATCACCAAAGTCTGAAGTACATCTTCACCCAACCGGATTTGAATCTCAGGCAAAGACGTTGGGTCGAGTTGATCACAGATTTCGACTTAGGAATAACTTACACCCCAGGGAAAGCCAACGTCATGGCTGATGCGCTAAGTCGTAAATCTTATTGTAACAACCTGATGTTACAACAAAGTCAACCGCTTCTCCATGAGGAATTTCGGAAGCTTAACCTTCACATTGTTCCTCAAGGATTTCTTTCCACCTTGGTGGCGAAACCTACTCTTACGGATCAGATCATCGCTGCCCAAAAGCGAGATAAGGGAATATCTAAGATCAAAGAGAACATTGCTAGCGGAGGTGCTAGATGTTTCTCCACAAATGAACATGGTGTTGTGTACTTTGAGAACCGTTTAGTGGTTCCCAAGAACTAGCATCTACGGCAGTTGATCCTTAAGGAGGCTCATGAATCTCCTCTCACCATTCATCCCGGTAGCACTAAGATGTATCAGGACCTACGCTAGAGGTTCTGGTGGACTAGGATGAAGAGAGAAATTGCTCAGTATATTGCTAACTGCGACGTCTGCCGTCGTGTAAAAGCAGAGCATCAACGGCCTGCTGGCACCCTACAACCCCTAGCTATTCCTGAATGGAAATGGGATAAAATTGGTATGGACTTCATCACCGGTTTTCCCAGGACCAAGAGAGGGAATAATGCTATCTTCGTCGTTGTCGATCGTCTTTCCAAGGTAGCCCATTTCTTACCTGTTCGTGAGAGTATAACTGCTAGTCAGTTAGCAGACTTGTACATCTCCCGAATAGTGTCTCTCCATGGTGTTCCTTTGGAAATTAACTCGGATCGAGGAAGTCTTTTCACCTCTCGATTTTGGGAAAGTTTCCAAAATGCTATGGGAACCCGCCCTTCCTTTAGCACCGCTTTTCACCCTCAATCAAGTGGTCAAGTAGAACGCGTCAACCAGATCCTAGAAGACATGCTTCGAGCCTCTGTTATCTCATTCGGAATGGAATGGGAGAAATGCCTTCCATTTGCCGAATTTGCTTACAACAACAGCTATCAATCTAGCTTGGGTAAAGCCCCTTTTGAAGTTCTCTATGGACGACGGTGTCGAACACCCCTTAATTGGTCAAAAACCGGGGAAAGACAATTCTTTGGCCCGGATATGATCCAGGAAGCAGAAGAGCAAGTTCGCATCATTCGTGAAAAGTTGAAAACAGCCCAATCTCGTCAAAAGAGTCAATATGACCGAAAGCATAAGGCTATGACTTTCGAGGTTGACGAGAAGGCTTACCTTCGGGTTACTCCTCTGAAGGGAACCCATCGCTTCGGTATCAAGGGCAAATTGGCTCCTCGTTACATTGGACCTTTTCGCATTCTCGCAAAACAAGGGGAAGTTGCCTACCAATTGGAACTACCTCCACATCTCTCCAGAGTCCACGACGTCTTCCACGTTTCCCAACTCAGGTGTTACTTCTCGGATCCTATCCGTGGAGTGGACCACAAAACGCTTGATCTCCAAGATAATCTCACGTATCGAGAGTACCCCGTTCGTATCCTCGATCAAGCTGAGCGTACCACTCGACGTCATAATATCAAGTTTCTCAAGGTTCAATGGTCACACCATTCTGAGGATGAAGCAACTTGGGAAAGGGAGGATTGTCTTCGACTCGAGTATCCCGCCTTCTTTCCGGAGGAACCCAAATCTCGGGACGAGATTCTTTTGAGTGGGGGTGAGTTGTCACACCCTAGCTAGTTCATGCATTAGAGTGTTGCATCATGTCTATTCTTTCATCAGAAACCTGAAATGGGGATGACAGAACCCCCAGCCCCCTCTGAAACCAACTAGGGTTTACTAAAAACTTTTTCAATGAACCTGAAATGCCCTTCTAAAATGCCCATAATTTTTGTCTTGGTTCAGAACCTCTGCCAGAAGTGATGCACATTTTCCTAGGCCATCTTGGGGTCTTTGAATTAAATCATAGATATTTGAATTTGGGCATTTAAAATTGTATAAAATATTTCAAATGCTCAAATATCTCCAAACTAAAATGTTTCATGTTGGAAATAATCCAACTATGGACCAGGAGTAGTTTGGTGATTTTAGGAGTTGCCTAAGTATTTTTAATAATTCAACAAAGTTGCAGAGGAATTAAAAAATAGAAAAGGAGAAATAACAGAAACTTACCTGGCGCCCAGCACCCGGCCCACCTGCCGGCCCAGCCCAGCGTCGCGCCAGCGAGCTGCTTGCCGGCCAGGCAGGCAGGCAGGTGCCCGACGGCGGCCGCAGCGTGCGCCATGCAGCTGGCCGTCGCCCTGCTTCACCTCCACGCCTCGTTACTGGATGGATGAACTCCACGTCGAGCCGTGAACCTCCAGGACACCTCCATTCTCCCCCAACTCCTCTCTCTCGCGTTCCCCCGCCATGGCCGACGCCATCGCCGCCACCCCCTCGTCGTATCCACGCCCTCCGTCAACCCCACGCCGTGCCGCCGTGTCCAGGAGCTCCGCCACCCTCCTCTCCTTCGAGCAAGACGAGCCCCGAGCGCTCGCAAGGCCCGAGCCCATCGCATCGACCTCGACCGAACCGCCATCGCCGGAGATCCCCTTCAACGCCGTCGTCGCTTCGGCCCGTCCCCGGCCGCACCAAGTGTTTCGTCGAACTCCCCGTGAGCTTAACCATCTTCCCCTCCCTTCTTTTCTTGCTCCCGAGCTGTGTAATGACCTCCCGGAGCTCAACCGCACCCACCGCCGCGGAGCTCGTCGCCGACGTGCTCCCGGTCACCCTCCGGCCACAACTTGGTGTCCATCATGCTCACCACGTCACGTAGCACCTAACCAGCTACTCCCCGCACCTCACCGACCCCTCTAGCATCAAGTTCGCCTTCGGCCGAACTCCGGTGGCCGCCAAAGTCGCCGCCGGCGCCAACTCCGGCCACCCCGACCCCAATGGACTCCACCAAGAGCTGCGGCTCCTCCTCAGCTCCACTCCGATGGCCTCCGCGACTCGTTTGGTTACCGGAACGGCCAAAACCACTTCCGCCGCCACGTCGGGCTCGCCGGCGGCTAAACGCCGGTGCAGCCGACCTAGCTTTGACCGGGTGGGCCCTGGTTGACCCCGATGAGTCAATGACAGGTGGGGCCCAGCCCTGTTAACTAAATAGGGTTAGTTTTAATTAAACTTTAACTAAACTAATTACCCTGACACCCTAGACCCACAGTCAGGTTTGACCTGGACGTCTCCGTTGACCCTGACGTCATTCTGACGCATGGCTGACGCAATAAATTAATTTCTGGATTTATTCTAATATAGGAAATTCCAGAATATAGTTTAAACTTCAAAAATTCATAACTTTTAATCTGTAACTCCAAATCAGACAAGTTATATATGTAAAATGATCAGAAAAATCCAATCTATCCATCTGTACTGTTTTCATGCATGATTAAACAAGTTAACTTGCTGTTTAATGCAGAACAAGATAAAACACTTTAAAGGGCCATGTATGAGTTTGAAATTTGAATCTTTGGTTCAAATTGGTTCAAACCCTTCTGGTCTTAGTTGCATTAGCCCAACACACTCATATTGCCATGTTTCATGCATGCACCATATTGTTGCACATTGTTTGGTGATGGCTGTGTATCGGTGTTCTTTGCGGCAGGTTCTGCCTCCGAGGAGTACCGTGATTACCCTAGCGAAGAACCATATCAGTGCATCGAACCATCAGGCAAGCAACCAACCGTTTGATCATATCGATACAATCCCATGTTCTCGCTCCTGCTCTCTTTTACTGCATTAAGACAACGCGTTTCAAACTGCTGTGTGCTACGGTAGTTGAACCCATTTCCTCTGCATGACCTGTCATTACCACAGTAACTAGATGAAACCCACTAGCATGTGTAGGAGTTGATTGAGCCATATGTATGTGTTGTTCCTACCTTGCTATGCCTGCTATGCTTAGAGTCGTGTCAGGGCTGGTTCATCTGGGTGATGGGCTAGAGTGAAATGATTATGTCGGTAATGAGAGTGATGTGGTGAACACGATTTGGTAAAGGTATCGATGAGAGGCCATGTAGGAGTACATGGTGGGTTGTTTCATTGAAGGCGACCTTAAGCACTGAGATCTGTATGTGTGATTTAAGATACAGCTACTACCATGCATTGGGCCCTGAAATATGACCCCGCTCGACTTCTTATTCACCCTAGTCCTCTGTCCAGGAGTTGCAAGTAGTTTCTGGTGTTTGTAGCCTATTGGAGGCCGTGGACAGCGCTGACCGTAGGGGTGGGCTGTGATGCGGTAGGTACGTGGCCGGGAATACCGGGCACCCGTTAGGTGTCACGGAACCCTGTACACATCGTTCGGGGCCGTATGGGAAACCTCGGCCGGACTCCCTGCGGATGGAACCTGGATAGGCGATAAACCTGGACCAGAGACTTAGGTGTTTAGGTAGGTCGTGGTCTACACCCACGTCGGCTTTCGCTTGAAGTCTGCCGAGCACATGTCATGTGCAGACGCTAAGTGGTGGAAACATGTATGAAGAAGTACACCCCTGCAGGGTTAACATGATCTATTCGAATAGCCGCGTCCGCGGTAAAGGACTACTTGGTTGCCTATACAGTTCATAGACAAGTAAATGGAAACTACTAAAAGCCTCAAGATAAGTGTGAGTGCCGAGGATGGCTCTTCCGTAGGAAGACGGAGGGGGATCCTCGGTAGTGTATTGAAGTGGTGAGTAGTGGACTCGTGTGCGCAAAACCATTTCAAGTTGGAGTCTCGTAGGATAGCCTAGCCAAGAGTCAAAGCTGGCTTGCTGTAATAACTCCACCAACCCTTCTTGATAATGTGCATGTATGTAGGATCTGATGTAAGTCTTGCTGAGTACCTTTGTACTCATGTTGCTATAATTTACATTTTTACAGAAGACGCTGCAACCCCTTCTGATGGGTTCTTCGTAGACGTTGACATCAATGAGTAGGCTAAGGCCCAGGTGGTGATCCTGAGCTTGTGAAGGACCACGTAGTATAGCTAGGCTTTCCAAGCCTCTTTTATTTTACTAGTTGTCTGTACTCAGACAAGTTACTTCCGTTGCTGGTTTGTATGACTGTATGACTTGAATGCTGGGTCGTGTGACCCGTACCTATGTGTATGTTATGTATGGCTCTCTGAGCCTTAAATAAAGTACTTTTCTCGTAGAGTCATGTTGTGATGCCTTGTTGTATTTGCACATATCGAGCATATTGTGTGTATGATTGAAATGCTTGGTATGTGTGGGATCTGACTATCTAGTTGTTTATCTTTAGTAGCCTCTCTTACCGGGAAATGTCTCCTAGTGTTACCACTGAGCCATGGTAGCTTGCTACTGCTCCGGAACACTTAGGCTGGCCGGCATGTGTCCTTCTTCGTTCCTGTGTCTGTCCCTTCGGGGAAATGTCACACATTGAGTACCGGAGTCCTGTTAGCCCGCTACAGCCCGGTTTACCGGAGTCCTGCTAGCCCAGTGCTACAGCCCGGACCCACTTGCTGATGACCGACACGTTCGATGCTGGGTCATGGATGCATGTCCCTGTAAATCTGTGCCACTTTGGGTTTACGACTAGTCATGTCAGCCCGGGCTCCTTATCATATGGATGCTAGCGACACTATCATATACGTGTGCCAAAAGGCGCAAACGGTCCCGGGCAAAAGTAAGACGACACCTGTGGGAATACCGTGCGTGAGGCCGCAAAGTGATATGAGGTGTTACATGCTAGACCTATGTGGCATCGAGTCGGGGTCCTGACACGCATGATGAACTTCATCTTTAACGCCTACACAAATGACTTCATTTTGGTCTATCTCGACGGCATTCTGGTCTTTTCGAAGAACAAGAAAGATCATGCCAAGCACTTGCGTTTGGTGCTCGAGAAGCTCAGGGAACATCAATTCTACGCCAAGTTCTCAAAGTGCGAGTTTTGACTCGATGAGGTTCTTTATCTTGGGCATATCATCTCTGCCAAGGGCATTGCGGTGAATCCTGAGAAGGTGTCTGCAATTGTGAATTGGGAACCACCTCAGAACGTGAAGCAACTCCGCAGCTTCCTCGGTCTCGCAAGCTACTGTTGAAGGTTCATGGAGAACTTTTCAAAGATCACAAAGCCTCTTTCAAACCTTCTCTAGAAGCACGTCAAGTACGTTTTGTATCCGGAATGTGACATCGCTTTCAACACTTTGAAAGAGAAATTGGTCACTGCTCTAGTTCTGACTCCTCCTGATGAATCCAAACCGTTTGAGGTCTTTTGCGATGCCTCTCTCCAAGGTCTTGGTGCAGTGTTGATGCAAGAGAAGAAAGTTGTGGCTTATACCTCTCGCCAGTTAAAGCCCAACGAGAAGAACTACCCCACTCATGACCTCGAGTTGGCGGCAGTTGTGCATGCTCTTTTGACTTGGAGACATCTCTTATTGGGAAGAAAAGTGGACATCTTCACTGACCACAAGAGTCTCAAGTACATCTTCACTCAGCCTAATCTCAACCTCAGGCAGACTCGTTGGGTCGAAATGATTCAAGATTATAATCCAAGTATCGAGTATACTCCAGGCAAGGCCAATGTGATTGCTGACGCTTTGAGCAGGAAGGCTTACTGCAACAGTCTGATTCTCAAGCCTTATCAACCCGAGCTTTGTGAAGCTTTCCGCAAACTCAATCTGCAGGTTGTTCCTCAAGGTTTCCTCACCAACCTTCAAGTCTCTCCTACTTTGGAAGATCAGATTCGCGAGGCTCAACTTCTTGATGCTATGGTGAAGAAGGTGAAGATTGGGATTGCCAAGAGTCAACCCAAGTACAAGTGCTACCGCCTTGATGACAAGGATACTCTCTTCTTCGAGGATCGAATTGTTGTGCCCAAGGGTGACCTTCGTAAAGTTATCATGAATGAGGCTCACAATTCACTCCTCTCCATCCACCCTGGGAGTACGAAGATGTATCAGGACCTCAAGCAGGCTTATTGGTGGACTCAAATGAAGCGCGAGATTGCTCAGTTCGTGAATGAGTGTGATGTCTGCAGAAGAGTGAAGGCAGAACACCAAAGGCCAGCTGGTCTCCTCCAACCTCTTGCCATTCCAGAATGGAAGTTTGACCACATTGAGATGGACTTCGTGACTAGGTTTCCAAAGTCCAAGCGTGGCAATGATGCTATATTCGTTGTCATCGACAAACTCACTAAAGTGGCTAACTTTCTACCTATCAAAGAGTCTATCACTGCAGCTCAATTGGCGGAGCTTCATACCTCTTGAATTGTCTCTCTGCACGGTATTCCACAGGTGATCTCTTCAGACCGTGGCAGCATCTTTACCTCCAAGTTTTGGGATTCTTTTCAGAAGGCAATGGGCACCAACATCCGCTTCAACATAGCTTTCCATCCTCAAACTAGCGGTCAAGTCGAGCGTGTCAATCAGATTCTTGAGGATATGCTCAGGGCTTGTGTGATCTCCTTCGGTATGAAGTGGGAGGATTGTCTTCCATATGTCGAATTCTCCTACAACAACAGTTTTCAAGCAAGTTCGGGCAAGGCCCCATTCGAAATTCTGTATGGCAGGAAGTGCCGTACACCTCTTAACTGGTCAGAAACCGGTGAACGTCAACTTCTGGGAAATGACTTAATCATAGAGGCAGAAGAGATGTGCAAGGTCATTCGTGATAACCTCAAAGCAGCGCAATCGCGCCAGAAGAGCTACTATGATAGTAAGCACCGTGATTTGGCCTTCGAGATCGGAGACCATGTTTACCTCCGCATCTCTCCAATGAAAGGTACTCGTCGCTTCGGTATCAAAGGGAAGCTTGCCCCTAGATACGTGGGTCCTTTCAAGATCGTCAGCAAGAGAGGCGATCTCGCATATCAACTCGAGCTTCCTTCAAACTTTGCAAATGTGCATGACATGTTCCATGTCTCTCAGCTCCGCAAGTGCTTCAAGACTCCTGACCGCACCATCAACTTTGAAGACATTGATCTCCAAGAAGACCTTTCTTATCGTGAGCACCCCGTTGCTATTCTTGAAGAGACTGAACACAAGACTCGCAATAAGTCAATCAAATTCCTCAAAGTCAAGTGGTCACACCATTCCGACCGTGAAGCCACCTGGGAACGCGAGGATCACCTCCGTTCTGAGTACCCGGTGTTCTTCTAGTCCTAGATATCGGGACGAGATCCTTTCGTAGTGGTGGAGTGTTGTAACAACCCGGATGTAATTTACCTCATATGTACTCCAACTCTTGCCGTTTCCGGCGCTAAGTTATTATATTTCCTCGGGTTCGGGTTTTTTTTGTCTCCGTGTATTGTTGCCGCTGTCATGCATCTCATATCATGTCATCATGTGCATTGCATTTGCATACATGTTCATCTCATGCATCCGAGCATTTTCCCCGTTGTCCGTTTTGCATTCCGGCGCTCCTATCTCCTCCGGTGTTCCTTTCAACATTCTTTTCGTGTGTGGGGGTTAAACATTTCCGGATTGGACCGAGACTTGCCAAGCGGCCTTGGTTCACTACCGGTAGACCGCCTGTCAAGTTTCGTACCATTTGGACTTCGTTTGATACTCCAAGGGTTAACCGAGGGACCGAGAAGGCCTTGTGTGTGTTGCAGCCCAACACCCTTCCATTTTGGCCAAAAACCCACCAAAACCCTCTCCATCATCTAGAGCATTCAATCACGATCGCGTGGCCGAAAACCGCACCTCATTTGGACTCTCCTAGATCCCTCTATGTCTATTTAAAGAACCCCCCTCCGAAATCCCGGGTCTCCTTTCCCCCCTAACCCTAAAAAATCCTCCACCGCCGCCGGACACGTCCAACTCGCCACCCGACAAATCGCCGCCACCAACCGGGGCGCGCCACGTGGCAGCGGGCGCCCCACATTGCCGCCGATTCCGC
>NC_057812.1:441494167-441539163 GCF_018294505.1 Triticum aestivum | reverse complement strand
TCATCGAGTGTCGCGCCTCCTCGCTCCGGTCGCCGCCCCCGCCGATCCGGCCACCTCTCCGGCTTCCCTCGTCGTCTGGCGAACCCCACGACAACCCCGGCGAGCGCCAAGTCCGGCGACGTCCCCGGCAAGTCCGGTGAACCTTGAAGACCGCGCACTGCTACAGTAATCTCAGATCTAGATCTGGGGTTGACGTTCTCCCCGGAACCCTAATTATTTAGGCATCTCCATCGCATCGTAACTTTGCATCCGTAGCTCCGTTTTGCGCGTGTAGCATATCAAAATGTATGCCTCAAAGAGTACATCATTTCATCTCATTGCATCATTTTCATTTGAGCTCATCTTGATGCCCGAAATGCTGTTGGAAGAGAGCTATTTGAGTTAATTGTCAGATCTGCTGCACCAAATAGCTATTTGTCATTTTTTGCCTTGATTATTGTGTGCATGATATGCCCCTGAGCTCTACATGAGTTTTGTTATATGCTTTGCCATCTTTACGGAGGTGCTATCCATGTATTTTTGTGACATGTGTGGTGACTAGCACAATCTTGCAAAGTAGTGCATTCGTTAATGCTAATTTCAGGGACTTAGAATTTCTCTAAGTCCTTGATCTGTTTTTATCAATATGCCATATGTTCATGTTGTTTCCTAGTGATCCGTGCCTCTTTTGAGGATGATCAGTAATGATGCTTTGTTAACCTTGCGGTGCTCTATCCATCAATGTCTGTGCCGAGGATGTTGTTGTTGACCCGTGCATGCTATGTTGTTGTTCTTGACATGTCTAGCTTATATAATATGTATTCTTGATGGGTGTATGCTTAGTTTGTCATGCCTTGATCTGTAGTGAGTGCATCGAGCTCGTAAACATGCCTACTCGTTAACATATTTGCATGCTCCAGTTTTTCACTAAGTCTGAGATCTGATTATGTTTTTGCCATGTTCACATGCTTGCAATTGTATTTTCTGATCCCTTTTGGCTCAAGGTCACTAAGGAACTTTTGTTAAGATCTTTTAGTAGCTCCATGTCGTGCTTTGCTTTGCCATGTTAAGTTCCTGTAGAATATAGTTTTCATGCTCCAAAGTGTGCTACCTGATCTGAAATTCCAGGCTTGTGTTAATTTCACTAAGTCTGAAACCTGTTTATCAATTGCACTTTTGCCATGCTTGTTTGAACCTGTTAATGGATGAATTGGCCGTAGCTCAGTGTTCATATTTTGTCAAGCATTATGAGTGGATCCCTGCCATGTATTTTGTTGCTATGTTTGGGTGTTGTAGCATGTTTAACTTGTTGCATTTAGATGGCTACTTGCTGTTTATCGCAGACCGGTGCCATATTTGTTTTGCTTGCCATTTCCAAACCGTGCATCCGATTCCGGTGATCTTTATATCGATTTCAACCGAAATCACCTCACCTTTTCAGTGGCACTCTTGGATTTCCATGGTGAGGCCAGGTTCAATCATTCCTCATCAAATCTTGCATATGCATCACATATCGCATCCCGCATAGCATACCATGTTTGCATCATGTTGTTTGAGCTTTGCACGTGGTTGATTGTGTTCCTTTTGCTTGTTTCTCTGGTTTGGGTAGAGCCGGGAGACGAGTTTGCTAACGAGGAGCCCGTTGAGTTTGCTTTCGAGGATCCAGTCAACTCTGACAACTTTGCAGGCAAGATGATCATACCCTCGAAATCACTTCTATCTTTGCTTGCTAGATGCTCGCTCTTTTGCTATGCATATGCTACGATGCCTACCACTTGCTTATCATGCCTCCCAAATTGCCATGTCAAACCTCTAACCCACCGTGTCCTAGCAAACCGTTGATTGGCTATGTTACCGCTTTGCTCAGCCCCTCTTATAGCGTTGCTAGTTGCAGGTGAAGATTGGAAGGGTGGAAGGCTCGGCCTTTTGCCTAGTGTTTTGTTCCACTCTTGTCGCCCTAGTTTCCGTCATATCGGTGTTATGTTCCCGGATTTTGTGTTCCTTACGCAGTTGGGTGATAATGGGAACCCCTTGACAGTTCGCATTGAATAAAACTCTTCCAGCAATGCCCAACCTTGGTTTTACCATTTGCCACCTAGCCTCTTTTTCCCTTGGGTCTCCGGAGCCCGAGGGTCATCTTATTTAAAACCCCCTAGGCCAGTGCTCCTCTGAGTGTTGGTCCGACCGAGCAGACTGCGGGGCCACCTCGGGGCAACTTGAGGTTTAGTTTTACTCGTAGGATGTCTCATCTGAGTGTGCCCTGAGAACGAGATACGCGCAGCTCCTATCGGGATTTGTCGGCACATTCGGGCGGTGTTGCTGGACTTGTTTTGTCTTTGTCGAAGTTGTCTTGTAGAACCGGGATACCGAGTTTGATCGGAATGTCTCGGGAGAAGGTTTATCCTTCGTTGACCGTGAGAGCTTCTGATGGGCTAAGTTGGGACTCCCCTGCAGGGATTTGAATTTCGAAAGTCATGCCCGCGGTTATGGGCAGATGGGAATTTGTTAATGTCTGGTTGTAGATAACATGAACCTTAATTTAATTAAAATGAATCAATTGCGTGTGTTACCGTGATGGTCTCTTCTCGGCGGAGTCCGGGAAGTGAACACGGTGTTGGAGTAATGTTTGTCGTAGGTTGTTCTATAGTTATTCGTTCGTGCTTTGCCTTCTCTTCTCGCTCTCTTTTGCAAACAGGTTAGCCACCATATATGCTAGTCGCTTGCTGCACTCCACATATTACCTTGCCTTACCAATAAGCTTAAATAGTCTTGATCGCGAGGGTGCGAGATTGCTGAGTCACCGTGACTCACAGATTACTTCCAAACCAAATGCAGGGCCCGATGACTCCATTCTAGATGGTGCGCTTGAGCTCAAGTGGGAGTTCGACGAAGACTCACGCCATTACTATGTGTCTTTCCCTGAGGATTAGTAGTGGTGCCCAGTTGGGGCGATCGGGACCGTGTCGCATGTTGGGGTTGATCTTTTATTTTGGTACCGTAGTCGGACCATGAGTGTATTGGATGATTGTAATGCTATTTATGTACTTTGTGTGACGTGGTGAGTGTAAGCCAACTATGTACCTTTCCCCTTATTACCTATTTACATGGGTTGTTGTGAAGATTACCTTACTTGCGACATTGCTTTCAATGCGGTTATGCCTCTAAGTCGTGCTTCGACACGTAGGAGCTATAGCCGCATCGAGGGCGTTACAGGGGGGTTAAAATAAAGATGACCCTCAGGCTCGCGAAAACCCAAGGGAAAAGGTATATGTTGTTAGGCAAATGTAAAACCAAGGTTGGGCCTTGCTGGAGGAGTTTTATTCAAAGCGAACTGTCAAGGGGTTCCCATAACACCCAACCGCATAAGGAACGCAAAATCAAGGAACATAACACCGGCATGACGGAAACTAGGGCGGCAAGAGTGGAACAAAACACCAGGCATAAGGCCGAGCCTTCCACCCTTTACCAAGTATATAGATTGCATTAATTAAATAAGAGATATTGTGATATCCCAACATATCCATGTTCCAACATGGAACAAACTTCAGCTTCACCTGCAACTAACAACGCTATTAGAGGGGCTGAGCAAAGCGGTAACTTAGCCAAACAACGGTTTGCTAGGAAAGGTGGGTTAGAGGCTTGACTAGGCAATATGGGAGGCATGATATAACAAGTGGTAGGTAGCGCGACATAGCGATAGAACGAACAACTAGCAAGCAAAGATAGAAGTGATTTCGAGGGTATGGTCATCTTGCCTGAGATCCCGCAAGGAAGAAGAACGGGTCCAAGAAGAAGACAAATAGACGTAGTCGAACGGATCCTCACAACACCGGACCGAAACCGAAGCTAACGAGAGAAGGAACCCGGAAAGAAGCAAGCAACATAGTAAACAACCGTCACATAAACATGGCATGATGCACAACCAAGTATGATGCATGTCCGGTTTAATGAGGCCTGGCAAAGTGCACAAGCAAAACTACAAGTTAAGTGGAGCTCAATATGCAACGAGTTGCATATTGATGAAACACCACATTCAAACACGGTGTTGGAGTAATGTTTGTCGTAGGTTGTTCTATAGTTATTCGTTCGTGCTTTGCCTTCTCTTCTCGCTCTCTTTTGCGAATAGGTTAGCCACCATATATGCTAGTCGCTTGCTGCACTCCACATATTACCTTGCCTTACCAATAAGCTTAAATAGTCTTGATCGCGAGGGTGCAAGATTGCTGAGTCACCGTGACTCACAGAATACTTCCAAACCAAATGCAGGGCCCGATGACTCCATTCCAGATGATGCGCTTGAGCTCAAGTGGGAGTTCGACGAAGACTCACGCCATTACTATGTGTCTTTCCCTGAGGATTAGTAGTGGTGCCCAGTTGGGGCGATCGGGACCGTGTCGCATGTTGGGGTTGATCTTTTATTTTGGTACCGTAGTCGGACCATGAGTGTATTGGATGATTGTAATGCTATTTATGTACTTTGTGTGACGTGGTGAGTGTAAGCCAACTATGTACCTTTCCCCTTATTACCTATTTACATGGGTTGTTGTGAAGATTACCTTACTTGCGACATTGCTTTCAATGTGGTTATGCCTCTAAGTCGTGCTTAGATAGATAGTTTCATGCGGTTATGCCTCTAAATCCCCATATGCTATTTATGGATTTGGTACCGGATATAACAAATGGGGCCGGATATAACAAACAACAAATCCGAAAAAGTCCCCATATGCTATTTATGGATTTGGTACCGTTCTGCCCTATACACAATTTTAGAGTTGTTAAACATGCAAAGTAAATACACCATGTTAAAGTAGGAATTTTTCTACCCCATTTACATATAAAGTTTATTAAAAATGGAGCTACGGTTATTTAGTTATGAATTAAAGCATTTTAGCATGGCATTTAAGAAAATTTAATCACACAACATTTTAAACATGGATGAAAGTTGCATATTATGAAAATCTAGATGAAATTCTAGTCATTTTTCATATTTAATGTTTTTACAAATGATGCATAGTTTATGAGATACGATATGCATGAACTAGAGGGGCTATTCTGCAAAACTGCCATTCTCTGGAAATAGACAAATTCGCAGATCTAGAAAAAAAATACTACACTGGGCCGAATCTGGATCTGGGCAAGGTTGCTCACATTGGGCCAAGCCCAGCTAGCGCAGGGGAGGCCGGCCGGTTGAAGGGGAAGCAGCGATGGGCGCTAGGCCACAGCTAGAGTGGAGGACGGCCCACCTGGCGTTGAAAGGCCTGCTGGCAAGGTCAATACCGCTGCAGCGCTACACTCTGCCCCTCTCGATGCAGGGGAAAGAAGAGGATGCGGCGCAGGGGAAGATGAGGATGCAGCGGCGGACTTGGCGCGATCCAGGGTCAACGGAGGCGCGGCAGGAGAGGTTCGAGGCGGCAGCGGCGAAGCAGGGGGAGCAGCGAAGGTGAACTTGGCATGCGAGGCGACCTATGGTGCTCCCGCGTCGCGCTCGCCGGTGCAGCGGAGGAGGCCAGGACGGAGAGGTCACTGGAGCCCTGGGTGGTGGAGGTCGTCGGAGGGCGAGGTCAACGCGGCTGTAGGTCGAGCTTCTTCTCGAGGACGGAGGCGCGTGAGGTGGTGCTTCGACATAGGAATTCGAGGCGGCGGGGTCGACGTCCCCGGGAACGAGGGTGCCATGGGACGCGCTCGGGGTAGGATGTGCACTAGAGCAAGGGGCTGGAGAGCTCATGGTTCCGTGGGTCGCCGGGATGCGCCAGACGGGTGGCGACGGTTCCGCTCGTGGACGAGCTTCGGCTCGAGGAGCACCTGCCCGAGCGCGGGGCCTGCTGGCTGGTCGTCGGTGGAACGAGCTGCTGGCAATCCCCTCAGGATCGAGCAGAGGAGGCTCTGGTCAGCTAGCGTGATGGGCAGAGGCGCGGTGGAGGTCGTCGGACTACGCGCGGTTGTTGGGGTGGATCCCGAGCTGGGACAAGGAGGCGGCGGGATGGATCTAAGGTGGAGAGGCTGCTGATTGGTAGGGTAGGGAAAATGAGGAGAAGGCAGATGAGTGCACTGCGGGATCCAAGGAGGATGGCGGCGCATGATGGGATGGATGGGACATCTCCTAAGAATTAGGGTTTGGTCTGGTTATAAATAGGTAGGGGAACTAGATGCTGGCAATTTGGTCCCTCTGATCAAAATCGGACGTTCCAAGATAAATAGCTTAGGGGAGTCCAACAAAGAACCATGATATTTAAGGGATGTTTGGGGATGATCCGGACCCAACGGTGACGACTGTCCGGGTTGGGTTCGGGGGAGTTTTCGGACGCGCATGCGAGGAGAGCCGCGGGCTGACGAGAGAGGTTAGGTTGGGCCTGGCGGTTGGTAGTGAACTGTGAAGATGGTCTAGGGAGGAAAGAGAGGGAAAGCCTGACAGCAGGTTTCGGAGACTGAAAATGTCCGACAAATTGACCGACTATATTGTCGCTAGTTATCCGTTGGGGCGTCAAACGGACTCCGAATGCGATGAAACTTGGCATGCGGTCTACTGAGAACATAAAAACACCACATGCCAACTTTCATCCCATTCCGAGAACATTTTCTGACCGCTTATCAAATAATATTTCGGAGGTGCCGCGGGCATGTGCAAGTGTGTTTGGGCTCAGAACGGACAACAGAAGAACTGGGGGACCCAGACGGATGCAAGTTTTGAAAACATGATGATGCAATGCACATGATGACATGGCAAGATGCAACACGCAAGAGAAAGACAAGGCAACAACAACGAATAACTGGAAGACACCTGGCACAATGGTCTCGGGGCGTTACAGAGGTACACAATAGGTTTGGTACACAGCATAGCATATTTTATAGAACCTATGACTGAGGCATAGGGAATGACTTTTCATTCTCTTTCAATTTTCTGTCGTGGTCGGGTTTTGACTCTTTACTCAACTCCCACCTTGCAACACAGGCAAGAACTTCTTCTTTGACTGTTCTATTTTGAACTACTTCAAAATCTTGTCAAGGTATGTACTCATTGAAAATATATCAAGCGTCTTGATCTATCTCTATAGATCTTGATGCTCAATATGTAAGTAGCTACACCGAGTTCTTTCTTTGAGAAACTCCTTTCAAACACTCCTCTATGCTTTCCAGAAAATTCTACATTATTTCCGATCAACAATATGTCATTCACATATACTTATCAGAAATGTTGTAGTGCTCCCACTCACTTTCTTGTAAATACAGGCATCATCGCAAGTCTGTATAAAACCATATGCTTTGATCACTTTATCAAATCATATATTCCAACTCCGAGATGCTTGCACCAGTCCATAAATGGATCGCTGGAGCTTGCTCACTTTGTTAGCACCTTTAGGATTGACAAAACCTTCTGGTTGCATCATATACAACTCTTCTTTAAGAAATCCATTAAGGAATGCAGCTTTGACATCCATTTGCCAGTTTTCATAAAATGCGGCAACTGCTAACATGATTCGGATAGACTTTTAAGCATCGATACGAGTGAGAAAATCTCATCGTAGTCAACACCTTGATCTTGTCGAAAATATTTTGCGACAATTCGAGCTTTGTAGATAGTAACACTACTATCAACGTCCGTCTTCCTCTTGAAGATCCATTTATTCTCAATGACTCACCGATCATCGGGAAAGTCAATCAAAGTCCATACTTTGTTCTCATACATGGATCCCATCTCAGATTTCATGGCCTCAAGCCATTTTGCGGAATCTAGGCTCATCATCGCTTCCTCATAGTTTGTAGGTTCGTCATGGTCTAGTAACATGACTTTCAGAACAGGATTACCGTACCACTCTGGTGCGGACCATACTCTGGTTGACCTATGAGGTTCGGTAGTAACTTGATCTGAAGTTTCATGATCATCATCATTAGTTTCCTCACTAATTGTTGTAGGAATCACTGGAACTGGTTTCTGTGATGAACTACTTTCCAATTCAGGAGAAGGTACAATTACCTCATGAAGTCCTACTTTCCTCCCACTCACTTCTTTCGAGAGAAACTCCTTCTCTAGAAAGAATCCATTATTAACAACAAAATATCTTGCCTTCGGATCTGTGATAGAAGGTGTACCCAACAGTTTCTTTTGGGTATCCTATGAAGACGCACTACTCTGATTTGGGTTCGAGCTTATCAGTTTGAAACTTTTTCACATAAGCATCGCAATCTCAAACTTTAAGAAATGATAGCTTTGGTTTTTTGCCAAACCATAGTTCATACGGTGTCATCTCAACGGATTTAGATGGTGCCCTATTTAACATGAATGCAGCTGTCTCTAATGCATAACCCCAAAACGATAGTGGTAAATCGGTAAGAGACATCATAGATCGCACCATATCCAATAAAGTACAATTACAATATTCGGACACACCATTATGCTATGGTGTTCCAGGTGGCGTGAGTTGTGAAACTATTCCACATTGTTTCAAATGAAGACCAAACTCGTAACTCAAATATTCGCCTCCGCGATCAGATCGTAGAAACTTTATTTTCTTGTTACGATGATTTTCCACTTCATTCTGAAATTCTTTGAACTTTGCAAATGTTTCAGAATTATGTTTCATTAAGTAGATATACCCATATCTGCTCAAATCATATATGAAGGTTAGAAAATAACGATACCCGCCGCGAGCCTCAACACTTATCGGATCGCATACATCAGTATCTATTATTTCCAATAAGTCAGTTGCTCGCTCCATTGTTCTGGAGAACGGAGTCTTAGTCATCTTGCCCATGAGGCATGGTTCGCAAGCATCATGTGATTCATAATCAAGTGATTCCAAAAGTCCATTAGCATGGAGTTTCTTCATGATTACACCAATATGACCTAAATGGCAGTGCCACATATAAGTTGCACTATCATTATTAACTTTGCATCTTTTGGCTTCAATATTATGAATATGTGTATTACTACGATTGAGATTTAATAAACCATTTATATTGAGTGTATGACCATAGAAGGTTTTATTCATGTAAATAGAACAACAATTAGTCTTTGACTTAAATGGATAACCGTATTGCAATAAACATGATCCAATCATATTTATGCTCAACGCAAACACCAAATAACAATTATTTTAGGTTTAACACTAATCCCGAAGGTAAAGGGAGTGTGCGATGGTGATCTTATCAACCTTGGAATCACTTCCAACTCTCATCATCACCTTGCCCTTAACTAGTCTCTATTTATTTTGCAACTCCCGTTTCGAGTTACTACTCTTAGCAACTGAACCAGTATTAAACACAGATGGGTTGCTATAAACACTAGTAAAGTACACATCAATAACATATATATCAAATATACCTTTGTTCACTTTGCCATCCTTCTTATCCGCCAAGTATCTAAGGCAGTTCCACTTCCAGTGACCATTTCCTTTGCAGTAGAAGCACTCAGTTTCAGGCTTGGGTCTATCTTTGGGTTTCTTCATGGGAGTGGCAACTTGCTTGCCATTCTTCTTGACGTTCCCTTTCTTTACCTTGCCCTTTTACTTGAAACTAGTGGTCTTTTCAACCATCAACACTTGATGCTTTTTTCTTGATTTCTACCTTCACCGATTTCGGCATTGCGAAGAGCTTTGGGAATCGTTTCCGTTATCCCTTGCATATTATAGTTCATCACAAAGTTCTAGTAACTTGGTGATAGTGACTAGATAACTCTGTCAATCACTTTCTTATCGGGAAGATTAACTCCCACTTGATTCAAGTGATTGTAGTATTCAGACATTCTGAGCACATGCTCACTCGTTGAGCTATTCTCCTCCATCTTGTAGGCAAAGTACTGCCAGAGGTCTCATACCTCTTGAAACGAGCATGAGTATGAGATACCAATTTCAACTCTTGGAACATCTTATATGCTCTGTGGCGTTCAAAACATTTTTGAAGTCCCGATTCTAAGCCGTAAAGCATGGTGCACTAAACTATCAAGTAGTCATCATACCGAGCTTGTCAAACATTCATATATTCTGCATCTGCTCCTGCAATAGGTCTATCACCTAGCGGTGCATCAAGGACATAATTCTTCTGTGCAGCAATGAGGATAATCCTCACATCACGGATCTAGTCCGCATCATTGCTACTATCATCTTTCAACATAGTTTTTCTCTAGGAACATATCAAAAAAAACGGGGAGCTACATCGCGAGCTATTGATCTACAACATAGTTATGCAACTATCAGGACTAAGTTCATGATAAATTAAAGTTCAATTAATCATATTACTTAATAACTCCCACTTAGATAGACATCCCTCTAGTCATCTAAATGATCACGTGATCCAAATCAACTAAACCATGTCGTATCATCACGTGAGATGGAGTAGTTTTCAATGGTGAACATCACTAGGTTGATCATATCTACTATATGATTCACGCTCGACCTTTACCAGTGTTCCGAGGCCATATCTGCATATGCTAGGCTCGTCAAGTTTAACCTGAGTATTCTGCATGTGCAAAACTGGCTTCCACCCATTGTATGTGAACATAGAGCTTATCACACCCGATCATCACGTGGTGTCTCGGCACGACGAACTGTCGCAATGATGCATACTCAGGGAGAACACTTATACCTTGAAATTTAGTGAGAGATCATCTTATAATGCTACCGCCGAACTAAGCAAAATAAGATGAATAAAGGATAAACATCACATGCAATCAAAATATGTGACATGATATGGCCATGATCATCTTGCGCCTTTGATCTCCATCTCCAAAGTACCGTCATGATCTCTATCGTCACCGGCATGAAACCATGATCTCCATCATCTTGATCTCTATCAACATGTCATCACATGGTTGTCTCGCCAACTATTGCTCTTGCAACTATTGCTATCGCATGGCGATAAAGTAAAGCAATTATTTCGCGCTTGCATCTTATGCAATAAAGAGACAACCATAAGGCTTCTTCCAGTTGCCGATAACTTCAACAAAACATGATCATCTCATACAACAACTTATATCTCATCACGTCTTGACCATATCACATCACAACAAGCCCTGCAAAAACAAGTTAGACGTCCTCTACTTTGTTGTTGCAAGTTTTATGTGGCTGCTACGGGTTGAGCAAGAACCGTTCTTACCTACACATTAAAAACCACAACGTGGTATAGTGATTGATTTTTGATCTTCAGAAAGAACCATGTTCATTGAATCCGATTCAACTAAAGTTGGAGAAACTGACACCCACCAGCCATCTGTGTGCGAAGCACGTCGGTAGAACCAGTCTCGCAAAAGCGTACGCATAATGTCGGTCTGGGCCGCTTCATCCAACAATACCGCCGAGTTCAACTCACGTTCAACTCGATGCCGTCCCTCGAACTCTTGATCCAGTAGACGGTCAAGGGAGAGTTTCGTCAGCACGAAGGCATGGTGATGGTGATGGTGATGTGATCCGCGTAGGGCTTCGCCTAAGCACTACGACGCTATGACCGGAGGAGTAAACTGTGGAGGGGGGCACCGCACACGGCTAAGAGAACAACTGTTATCCTTTGGGGTGCCCCCTGCCCCCGTATATAAAGTAGGGGGGAGGAGGCCGGCCACCAAGGGGGCGCGCCAAGGGGGGAGTCCTACTAGGACTCCACTCCTAGTAGGATTTGGCCCCCCTCTTTTTCCTTTCTCATCGGAGGGGAAAAGGGAAGGAGAGGGAGAGGGAAAGGGAAAGAGGAAAGGGGGCTGCGCCCCCTCCCCCTTGTCCAATTCGGACTCCCTTGGGGGCACCTTGTGGGCTCCCCTCTCTTTTCCCCTATGGCCCATGAAGGCCCATTACTTCCCCAGGGGGTTCTGGTAACCCCAAGGTACTCCGATAAATATCCGAAATGTCCCGAAACCATTCCGGTGTCCGAATACTATCGTCCAATATATCAATCTTTGCCTCCCAACCATTTTGAGACTCCTCGTCATGTCCGTGATCTCATCCAGGACTCCGAACAATCTTCGGTCACCAAAACACATAACTCATAATACAAATCGGCATCGAACATTAAGCGTGCGAACCCCACGGGTTCGAGAACTATGTAGACATGACCAAGACACATCTCCGATCAATAACCAATAGCGGAACCTGGATGCTCATATTGGTTCCTACATATTCTACGAAGATCTTTATCGGTCAACCCACAATAACAACATACATTATTCCCTTTGTCATCGGTATATTACTTGCCCGAGATTCGATTGTCGGTATCATCATACCTAGTTTAATCTCGTTACCGGCAAGTCTCTTTACTCGTTCCGTAATGCATCATCCCGTAACTAACTCATTAGTCATATTGCTTGCAAGGCTTATAGTGATGTGCATTACCGAGAGGGCCTAGAGATACCTCTCCGGTACTCGGAGTGCCAAATCCTAACATTGATCTATGCCAACCCAACAAACACCTTCGGAGACACCTGTAGAGCATCTTTATAATCACCCAGTTACGTTGTGACGTTTGATAGCACACAAGGTGTTCCTCCGATATTTGAGAGTTGCATAATCTCATAGTCAAAGGAATATGTATAAGTCATGAAGAAAGCAATAGCAATAAAACTTAACGATCATTATGCTAAGCTAACGGACGGGTCTTGTCCGTCACATCATTCTCTAATGATATGATCCCATTCATCAAATGACAACACATGTCTATGGTCAGGAAACTATAACCATCTTTGATTAACTAGCTAGTGAAGTAGAGGCATACTAGGGACACTCTGTTTTGTCTATGTATTCACACATGTACTAAGTTTCTAGTTAATACAATTCTAGCATGAATAATAAACATTTATCATGATATAAGGAAATATAAATAACAACTTTATTATTGCCTCTAGGGCATATTTCCTTCAGTCTCCCACTTGCACTAGAGTCAATAATCTAGATTACATAGTAATGATTCTAACATCCATGGAGTCTTGGTGCTGATCATGTTTTGCTCGTGGAAGAGGCTTAGTCAACGGGTCTGCGACATTTGGATCCGTATGTATTTTGCAAATCTCTATGTCTCCCTCCTTGACTTGATCGCGGATGGAGTTGAAGTGCCTCTTGATGTGTTTGGTTCTCTTGTGAAATCTAGATTCCTTCGCTAAGGCCATTGCTCCAGTATTGTCACAAAAGATTTTCATTGGACCCGACGCACTAGGTATTACACCTAGATTGGATATGAGCTCCTTCATCCAGACTCCTTAATTTGCTGCTTTTGAAGCAGCTATGTACTCCACTTCACACATAGATCATCCCACCACGACGCTCTGCTTGGAACCGCACTAACTGACAGCTCCATCACTCAATATAAATACATATCCGGTTTGCGACTTAGAGTCATCTGGATCAGTGTCAAAGCTTGCATCAACGTAACCATTTACGACAAGCTCTTTGTCACCTCCATAAACGAGAAACATATCCTTAGTCCTTTTCAGGTATTTCAGGATGTTCTTGACCGCTGTCCAGTGATCCACTCCTGGATTACTTTGGTACCTCCCTGCTAAACTTATAGCAAGGCACACATCAGGTCTGGTACACAACATTGCATACATGATAGAACCTATAGTTGAGGCATATGGAATGACTTTCATTTTCTCTCTATCTTCTGCAGTGGTCAGGCATTGAGTCTGACTCAATTTCACACCTTGTAACACAGGCAAGAACCCTTTCTTTGACTGGTCCATTTTGAACTTCTTCAAAACTTTACCAAGGTATGTGCTTTGTGAAAGTCCAGTTAAGCGTCTTGATCTATCTCTATAGATCTTGATGCCCAATATATAAGAAGCTTCACCGTGTTTCATTGAAAAATTCTTATTCAAGTATCCTTTTATGCTATCCAGAAATTTTGTATTATTTCCAATGAACAAGATGTCATCCACATATAATATTAGAAATGCTACAGAGCTCCCACTCATTTTCTTGTAAATATAGGCTTCTCCAAAAGCCTGTATGAAACCATATGTTTTGATCACACTATCAAAGCGTATATTCCAACTCCGAGAGGCTTACAGCAGTCCATAAATGGATCGTTGGAGCTTGCACACTTTGTTAGCACCTTTAGGATCGACAAAACCTTCTAGTTGCATCATATACAGCTCTTCTTTAAGAAATCCATTAAGGAATGCAGTTTTGACATCCATTTGCCAAATTTCATAATCACAAAATGCGGCAATTTCTAACATTATTCGGACAGACTTATGCATCGTTACGGGTGAGAAGGTCTCATCGTAGTAAACTCCTTGAACTTGTCGAAGACCTTTCGCAACAAGTCGAGCTTTGTAGATAGTAACATTACCGTCAGCGTCAGTCTTCTTCTTGAAGATCCATTTATTATCTATGGCTTGCCGGTCATCGGGCAAGTCAACCAAAGTCCATATTTGTTCTCATACATGGATCCCATCTCAGATTTCATGGCCTCAAGCCATTTCGCGGAATCTGGTCTCATCATTGCTTCCTCATAGTTCGTAGGTTCATCATGGTCTAGTAACATGACTTCCAGAACAATACTACCATACCACTCTGGTGCGTACTGTACTCTGCTTGACCTATGAGTTTTAGTAGTAACTTGATCTGAAGTTTCATGATCATCATCATTAACTTCCTCACTAATTGGTTTAGGCTTCACTGGAACTGATTTCGGTGATGAAACATTTCCCAATTCGAGAGAAGGTACAACTACCTCATCAAGTTATACTTTCCTCCCACTCACTTCTTTCGAGACAAACTCCTTCTCTAGAAAAGGAACCATTCTTAGCAACAAATATCTTGCCTTCGGATCTGTGATAGAAGGTGTACCCAACAGTTTCTTTTGGGTATCCTATGAAGACACATTTCTCCGATTTGGGTTCGAGCTTAGCAGGTTGAAGCTTTTTCACATAAGCATCGCAACCCCAAACTTTAAGAAACAACAGCTTAGGTTTCTTGCCAAACCACAATTCATATGGTGTCGTCTCAACAGATTTAGATGGTGCCCTATTTAACGTGAATCAGCCGTCTCTAAAGCATAACCCCAAAACGATAGTGGTAAATCAGTAAGAGACACACCATATATAATAAAGTACGGTTGCGATGTTCGGACACACCATTACCCTGTGGTGTTCCACGTGGCGTGAGTTGCGAAACTATTCCGCATTGTTTCAAATGAAGACCAAACTCTAAAGTCAAATATTCGCCTCCGCGGTCACATCGTATAAGCTTTGTTTTCTTGTTATGATGATTTTCTACTTCACTCTGAAATTCTTTGAACTTTTCAAATGTTTTAGACTTATGTTTCATTAAGTAGATATACCCATATCTGCTCAAATCATCTGTGAAGGTCAGAAAATAATGATACCTGCCGCGAGCCTCAACACTCATCAGACCGCATACATCAGCATGTATTATTTCCAATAAGTCAGTGGCTCGCTCCATTGTTCCGGAGAGCGGAGTCTTAGTCATCTTGCCCATGAGGCATGGTTCGCAAGCATCAAGTGATTCTAAAAGCCCATCAGCATGGAGTTTCTTCATGCGCTTTACACCATATGACCTAAATGGCAGTGCCAAAAATAAGTTGCATAATCATTATTAACTTTGCATCTTTTGGCTTCAATATTATGAATATGTGTATCACTACGATCGAGATTCAACAAAAATAGACCACTCATCAAGGGTGCATGACCATAGAAGATATTACTCATATAAATAGAACAACCATTATTCTCTAATTTAACTGAATAACCGTCTCGCATCAAACAAGATCCAGATATATTGTTCATGCTCAACACTGGCACTAAATAACAATTATTCAGGTCCAAAACTAATCTCGAAGGTAGATGTAGAGGTAGTGTGCCAACGACGATCACATCGACCTTGGAACCATTTCCGATGCGCATCGTCACCTCGTCCTTAGCCAATCTTCGTTTAATCCGTAGCCCCTGTTTCGAGTTGCAAATATGAGCAACAGAACCAATATCAAATACACAGGCGCTACTATGAGCATTAGTAAGGTACACATAAATAACATGTATATCAAATATACCTTTCACTTTGCCATCCTTCTTATCCGCCAAATACTTGGGGCAGTTCCGCTTCCAGTGACTAGTCCCTTTGCAGTAGAAGCACTCAGTTTCAAGCTTAGGTCCAGATTTGGGCTTCTTCCCTTGAGCAGCTACTTGCTTGCTATTCTTCTTGAAGTTCCCCTTCTTCCCTTTTCCCTTTTTCTTGAAACTAGTGGTCTTGCTAACCATCAACACTTGATGCTCCTTCTTGATTTCTACCTCTGCAGCCTTAAGCATCGCGAAGAGCTCGGGAATTGTCTTTTCCATCCCTTGCATGTTATAGTTCATCACAAAGCCTTCATAGCTTGGTGGAAGTGATTGAAGAACTTTGTCAATGACACTATCATTAGGAAGATTAACTCCCAGCCGAGTCAAGTGGTTATGGTACCCAGACATTCTGAGTACGTGTTCACTAACAAAACTGTTCTCCTCCATTTTGCAGCTATAGAACTTGTTGGAGACTTCATATCTCTCAACTCGGGCATTTGCTTGAAATATTAACTTCAACTCTTGGAACATCTCATATGCTCCATGATGTTCAAAACGTCATTGAAGTCTCGATTCTAAGCCGTAAAGCATGGCACACTGAACTATTGAGTAGTCATCAGCTTTAGTTTGCCAGACATTCCTAACGTCCAGAGTTGCTCCTGCAGCGGGCCTTGCACCTAGCGGTGCTTCCAGGACGTAATTCTTCTGTGCAGTAATGAGGATAATCCTCAAGTTACGGACCCAGTCCGTGTAGTTGCTACCATCATCTTTCAACTTAGCTTTCTCTAGGAACACATTAAATTCAAGGGAACGGTAGCACGGGCCATTGATCCTCGATGACATAGATATGCAAAAACTATCAGGACTAAGTTCATGATAAATTTAAGTTCAATTAATCATATTACTTAAGAACTCCCACTTAGATAGACATCCCTCTAGTCATCTAAACGATCACGTGATCCATATCAACTAAACCATGTCTGGTCATCACGTGAGATGGAGTAGTTTTCAATGGTGAACATCTCTATGTTGATCATATCTACTATATGATTCACGTTCGACCTTCCGGTCTCAGTGTTCCGAGGCCATATCTGCATATGCTAGGCTCGTCAAGTTTAACCCGAGTATTCTGCATGTGCAAAACTGTCTTACACCCGTTGTATGTGAACGTAGAGCTTATCACACCCGATCATCGCATGGTGTCTCGGCACGACAAACTGTAGTAATGGTGCATACTCAGGGAGAACACTTATGCCTTGAAATTTAGTGAGAGATCATCTTATAATGCTACCGTCATACTAAGCAAAATAAGATGCATAAAAGATAAACATCACATGCAATCAAAATATGTGACAGGATATGGCCATCATCATCTTGTGCCTTTAATCTCCATCTCCAAAGCACCGTCATGATCTCTTGTCGTCACCGGCTTGACACCTTGATCTCCATCGTAGCGTCGTTGTCGTCTTGCCAACTATTGCTTCTACAACTATCTCTACCGCATAGTGATAAAGTAAAGCAATTACATGGCGATTGCATTTCATACAATAAAGAGACAACCGTAGGGCTCCTGCCAGTTGCCGATAACTTTTACAAAACATGATCATCTCATACAATAATGTATATCACATCATGTCTTGACCATATCACATCACAACATGCCCTGCAAAAACAAGTTAGACGTCCTCTACTTTGTTGTTGCAAGTTTTACGTGGCTGATATGGGCTTCTAGCAAGAACCTTTCTTACCTACGCATCAAAACTACAACGATTTTTTGTCAAGTGTGTTGTTTTAACCTTCAACAAGGAGCAGCCGTAGTCAAATTCGATTCAACTAAAGTTGGAGAAACAGACACTCGCCAACGACCTTTATGCAAAACAAGTTGCATGTATGTCGGTGAAACCGGTCTCATGAACGTGGCCATGTAAGGTTGGTCTGGGCCGCTTCATCCAACAATACCGCCGAATCAAAATCAGACGTTGGTGGTAAGCAGTATGACTATTATCGCCCACAACTCTTTGCGTTCTACTCGTGCATATCATCTGCGCATAGACCCAGCTCGAATGCTACTATTGGGGAACGTAGCAAGCAATTTCAAAACAATTCCTATGATCACGCAAGATCTATCTAGGAGATGCATAACAACGAGAGGGAGAGAGTGTGTGTCTACGTACCCTTGTAGACCGAAAGAGGAAGTGTTAACTTAACTGATACGTCTCCAACATATCTATAATCTTTGATTGCTCCATGCCATATTATCTATTGTTTTGGACATTATTGAGCTTTATTATCCACTTTTATATTATTTTTGGGACTAACCTATTAACCGGAGGCCCAGCCCAGAATTGCTGTTTTTTGCCTGTTTTAGGGTTTCGAAGAAAAGGAATATCAAACGGAGTCCAAACGGAATGAAACCTTCGGGAATGTGATTTTCTCAACGAATAAGACCAGGGAGACTTGGACCCTACGTCAAGAAATAAAATAGAAGGCCACGAGGTAGGGGGCGCGCCCACCCCCACTAGGCGGGCCCTCCACCCTCGTGGGCCCCTTGTTGCTCCACCGACGTACTCCTTCCTCCTATATATACCTACGTACCCCCAAACAATCAGATACGGAGCCAAAAACCTAATTCCACCGCCGCAACTTTCTGTATCCACGAGATCCCATCTTGGGGCCTGTTCCGGAGCTCCGCCGGAGGGGGCATCGATCACGAAGGGTTTCTACATCAACACCATAGCCCCTCCTGTAACGCCCCGGACACACCCACCGGTGGTCATTACTCCTAGCGGGATCTAGACTGGCCCCACAGATCAATACTAGTCTTTTCTGCGCACTTTGTCCTCACTCGTGCGCACCCGGGAGCAACTTCCCGGTCGGTCACCCATCCTAACACTACTCCAAGCTGAGCACGCTTAACTTTGGAGTTCTGTCCGAATGGGCTCCCGGAAAAGAAGGAATTCCTTATTGATATGAGTAGTCTATCATCCCTAATAAGCCAGGCCATTACATACACCCCCACTCAGAGGAACCGACGTCCTCGTCGGGCCACAGGAACATTTCCTCTTGGCACATACGTCTGTGCATCCAGTCCGGTACATGTACCATGCCGTGTGCCACGACGGGTCACAAACGTCATGAACAACATGACCGCGCACCTGTCCACAAACATCCGTGTAACCGCGAGGGTCGGCTCTGATACCAACTTGTAACGCCCCGGACACACCCACCGGTGGTCGTTACTCCTGGCGTGATCTAGACTGGCCCCATAGATCAATACTAGTCTTTTCTGCGCACTTTGTCCTCACTCGTGCGCACCCGGGAGCAACTTCCCGGTCGGTCACCCATCCTGACACTACTCCAAGCTGAGCACGCTTAACTTTGGAGTTCTGTCCGAATGGGCTCCCGGAAAAGAAGGAATTCCTTATTGATATGAGTAGTCTATCATCCCTAAAAAGCGAGGCCATTACACCTCCGATGAAGTGTGAGTAGTTTACCTCAGACCTATGGGTCCATAGTAGCTAGATGGTTCTTCTCTCTTTTTGGATCTCAATACAATGTTCTCCCCCTCTCTTGTGCAGATCTATTCGATGTAATCTTCTTTTTGCGGTGTGTTTGTTGAGACCGATGGATTGTGGGTTTATGATCAAGTCTATCTATGAATAATATTTGAATCTTCTCTGAATTCTTTTATGTATGATTGGTTATCTTTGCAAGTCTCTTCGAATTATTAGTTTGGTTTGGCCTACTAGATTGATCTTTCTTGCAATGGGAGAAGTGCTTAGCTTTGGGTTCAATCTTGCGGTGTCCTTTCTCGATGACAGTAAGGGCAGCAAGGCACGTATTGTATTGTTGCCATCGAGGATAACAAGATGGGGTTTTCTTCATATTGCATGAGTCTATCCCTCTACATCATGTCATCTTGCTTAAGGCGTTACTCTGTTTTTAACTTAATACTCTAGATGCATGCTGGATAGCGGTCGATGAGTGGAGTAATAGTAGTAGATGCAGGCAGGAGTCGGTCTACTTGTCTCGGACGTGATGCCTATATACATGATCATACCTAGATATTCTCATAACTATGCTCAATTCTGTCAATTGCTCAACAGTAATTTGTTCACCCACCGTAGAATACTTATGCTCTCGAGAGAAGCCACCAGTGAAACCTATGGCCCCCGGGTCTATCTTTATCATATTGATCTCCTACTACTTAGTTATTTCCTTTGCTATTTACTTTGCCTTTATTTTACTTTGCATCTTTTATCATAAAAATACCAAAAATATTATCTTATCATATCTATCAGATCTCACTCTCGTAAGTGGCCTTATAGGGACTAACAACCCCTATTTGCGTTGGTTGCGAGGATTTATTTGTTTTGTGGAGGTACGAGGGACTCGTGCGTAGCCTCCTACTAGATTGATACCTTGGTTCTCAAAAACTGAGGGAAATACTTACGCTACTTTGTTGCATCATCCCTTCCTCTTCGGGGAAAACCAACGTAGTGCTCAAGAGGTAGCATTAACGCGGTTGATGTAGTCGAATGTCTTCACGATCCAACCGATCTAGTACCGAACATACGACACCTCCGAGTTCAGCACACGTTTAGCTCGATGACGTCCCTCGAACTCTTGATCCAGCAGAGGGTCGAGGGAGAGTTTCGTCAGCACGACGGCGTGGTGACGGTGATGGTGATGTGATTCGCACAGGGCTTCGCCTAAGCACTATGACGTTATGACTTGAGGAGTAAACTATGGAGGGGGCACCGCACATGGCTAAGAGAACAACTGTTATCCTTTGGGGTGTCCCCCTTGCCCCCGTATATAAAGGAGGGGAGGAGGAGGCCGGCCACCAAGGCGGCGCGCCAAGGAGGGGAGTCCTACAAGGACTCCACTCCTAGTAGGATTCGGCCCCCCTCTTTTTCCTTTCTACTCTGAGAGGAAAAGGGAAGGAGAGGGAGAGGGAGAGGGAGAGGAAAATAGGAAAGGGGGCCGCTGTCGGTGTCAAAACCGGCGGATCTCGAGTAGGGGGTCCCGAAATGTGTGTCTAAGGCGGATGGTAACAGGAAGCGGGGGACACAATGTTTAGCCAGGTTCGGGCCCTCTCGATGGAGGTAATACCCTACTTCCTTCTTGATTGATCTTGATGATATGAGTATTACAAGAGTTGATCTACCCCTAGAAGCTAGCCTATGATTATGATTGTTGTTGGCCTACGGACTAAACCATCCGGTTTATATAGACACCGGAGGGGGCTAGGGTTACATAGAATCGGTTACAAGGGAGGAGATCTACATATCCGAATTCCCAAGCTTGCCTTCCACGCAAAGGAGAGTCCCACCCGGACACGGGACGAAGTCTTCAATCTTGTATCTTCATAATCCAACAGTCCGGCCGAAGGATATAATCCGGCTGTCCGAGGACCCCCTAATCCAGGACTCCCTTAGTAGCCCCTGAACCAGGCTTCAATGATGATGAGTCCGGCGCGCAGATTGTCTTCGGCATTGCAAGGCGGGTTCTTCCTCCGAATACTCCATAGAAGATTTCGAACACAAGGATAGTGTCCGGCTCTGCAAAACAAATTCCACATACCACCGTAGAGAGTATAATATTTCCACAAATCTAATATGTTGACAACTTTTCATAACGTGACATCACGCCAAGGCCCGGTCATTATTCGAACCGTTTTTCTCAACCAGCTACTGCACATATTGCGAGGCGGTTTTCTTGGCACGTCTTGTCGAAGCAGAGATCGTGTCCCCTTATCACGGGATTCTCATCAATACAGGTGTGGGTAACCCAACCACGCCATCAATCACGGTGCTTGGGGAATAAGCGAGTTTACCAGGCAGGTGGGGAGGCGCATAGTTTCTTCCACCCTTATAAAGGGACAAGGACTCCTCCTTTTCACCCACGCCTTCTTCTTCCCTGCCCATCCATTCTTGCGCACTCATGCTCCAGCGCCCAAGTTCGCATTTTCTCCGCAAAACCGCTCCAAACATGTCCGGAGAGGGAGGCAAGTGGATGGTCTCCTCTGTTACGAAGGAGAACATTACGAAGCTCCGGGAAGCCGGATACCTGGCCGCAGATATCGCGCACTGGCTCCCAGATGCGGGGCAGATCGTCCCTACCCCCGAACCCCACAAAAGGGTTGTATTCCTTACCCATTTCGTCCGCGGGGTGGGATTTCCCCTCCACCCATTTTTTCGCGGGCTCATGTTCTACTACGGGATGGACTTCCACGATCTGGCCCCCGATTTCATCCTCAACATCTCGGCGTTTTTCGTCGTGTGCGAGGCCTTCCTCCGCATCAAGCCCCACTTCGGCCTGTGGCTGAAGACCCTCAACGTTAAACTGAAGGTGGTGGTCGGCCAGCAAGTGGAGTGCGGAGGCGCCATGGTGGGAAAAATGCCCAACGTCACCTGGCTCGAAGGCTCCTATGTGGAGACAGTGAAGGGGTGGCAATCGGGGTGGTTCTACATCAATGAGCCGCGTGACACCAACTGGGTGCCAGCCCTCAAATTTTGATCCGGCATCCCCACGCGGCTCACCTCCTGGAAAGAGAAGGGCCTATCCTGGGGTTCATCAATGGAGCTGACCAGACTCCAGAACTGTGTTAAAAACATGATAAGCAAGAAAATCAAGTTTGTCAACATGGTCCAGGTCATGCTCTTCCGCCGGATCCTCCCGTGTCAAAGACGGGCATTCAATATGTGGGAGTTCGACCCGGCTAACCACCAGACGCTGCGAGAGCTCTTCAACACGACACACCAGGACATCTGGAGGGTGTTGTTCAAGTCCGCCGAGGTACCTCCTCCCCTTACCGAGGATCGCGGACTCAGCGCAAAGCGCCCTGCCAATCTGGTAAGCTCCTTATATCTCATAAGATGTTTCTTTCCCCAGTATAATCATGTGGGGGATCTAAGCCTCCACGCCATTTAACAGGAATGGGTCGCGACAGCGGAGCGGATCGATTGTCCGGCCCCACTGCCCGAGGATCCAGCAAGGGCTCTCTTAATGGAGATGCTGGTTCCGGCGCCCTATGAGGCGCCGGAGAAGAAGGCCAAGAAGAAGGCCACGGGGACCAGGAAAGGTCTCCGGTGCAAGGTCATATCGAACTCATTGTCCGATAACACCGAGGCGCCCTCCTCCCATGAAAACGAGGATGAGGAAGAGGAAAGTTCTCCCCCACCCCCCAGCCGGGGGAGACAAGAAAAGGAAGGCCGCCCCGTCAAGGGAAGCTGAAGGGTCCAAGAAGGGAAGGACTCTCCTTCCGGACTGCTCCACGGCGGCCGCTCTTAGCAACCAGGAGTGGTTACCTAGGGACAAGCCCCTGGCAAAGTCGTAAGCATCCGGATACCATAATAGTTATTGGTATGTTTTATTTTATTACTTCTTATCATGCCGAACATGATCATGTAGCCCATCCAAAGCCCGTATCGACGTATCCTCTTCGGATGAGTCTTTGGGCCCGTCGGAGATGAACAGCGATTCACTCCCGACCGCCTCCTCCCCCCGCCCTACGGACGATGTCGAGGTGCTGTCTCAAAGGGTACTGAACCAAGGGGAGACATTTTCGGAAGCACCCCAAGGCGACATTCCGGACGCTGGGCGCACGAGGGGCAAGACTCCCATGGGCTCTAATGCCGGGGGCAGCAAGTCTAAGGGGGACAAACCGTCTGTGCCGATGGCCTCTGTCCATCCAGGGGCATCGGACAATTTGCTGGAAGCGCTTCGCGGCGCTTCCATTGACGAAGAGCACCGCACTATCATGAGTGTGGTGGTCAAGAAGGTTCAGTCCGCCAAAACCGGACTGACTGAAGCCTGTGCCAGCCTCCTAACAGGCTTTGAGGTAAGTAATCAAGTTATGAGAAGATGTTACAGCATAGACAGTAGCCCCTGATGCTCTATTTGGTGTTCAGAAGAAAGGCCGAACAGAGGATCAAATAATAATCACAGGAGTCTAATCAGAATATGTCTATGTGAATAAGCAGGCTTCACTGTTGGCCGCTACCGCTCACACCGCGGAGGTCTCCGCCTTGAAGCGGGACCTTGAGTGGTCCGAGGAAGAGCTCGGCCTTACCAAGAGGCGGCTCGAAGAGGACAAAGGTAAGTGATACCTCGTCTGTTTATTGATAAAAAAAGGAAACTGGTTGTTAGATCACGGGATCGTCATGAATTTTGCTAAGGGCCACGACCGAAGTGGCGACCCTGAAGAAGGCGGTGTCCGAGGCCGAAGGCAAAGCGGCCAAGGAGCGCGCCGAGCGGGAGAAGCAAGAGGCCCGAGTCGGCGAGGTTCAGCAAGAGCTCCAGGAGTTTGTCAAGAAGTACGAGTCCTTGGAGCGTGACTCTAGGACGCAAGGGTCCGAGCTCGCGAAGGCCCTCGAGAACGCACAAAATGCCAAGGCCGAAGACCAAAAGGCCCTCCAGGAAATTGAGGCGGTTAGGAAGATAGCGGCGGGTAAGGCATTCATTATGCAAAGCAAGCATGTGAAGGAAACTTTCCTTTTACTTACCCGAATTCGGAGCTCTCTAGGAGCGTTCGCAGATCTACCCAGCAGTGTGTCGGATGCCGTGGAGTTCTATCGGGCCGAGGAAGGGAGCTCGACGGAGAGGTTGTTCTGGTCTCAGTCTACTAGGACCGAACATCCGATGCCCTTGAGCGACCAGTTGAAGCAACTGGTCGAGCTTCACAAGGCGGCCGAACTGGCCATCAAGGACCTCATGGTCCGGATGTGGCCTGGCGAGCCCCTGTCTGGCAGCTATTTCGGCCTGGTAAGGCGGCTTGTGAACGCCTGCCCACGGTTTGAAGTCATAAAGCGGTCCGTCTGCATTAAGGGTGCGCGAAGGGCTTTTGCCCAGGCGAAAGTGCACTGGGCGAATATGGACACCGAAAAGCTGGTGAAGGAGGGGCCGCCGGAGGGCAAGGAGCATCGCCACCCCGAAAAGTATTATGACAGTGTCCTGAAGGGTGCTCGCCTTGTGGCAGCGGAATGTGCTAAGGATGTAATATTTGAATGAATGTACTCATGTGATCCTGTAATGTGAAACGAGTTCATGTGCGCTATGTAACGCTTGTTGATTTAAAATATTACCTTCTATGCGGCCGTTTATAAAATTTGAGAGTTGGCCAGTCGTCGGCTTCTGCCCCCATGTAACTAGTACTAAGGTGTTCGGGATAAACCTGATCACTCTTTATCCCAGTTTTGGGTCCTTCGAAGGAGGTGTCCAGCACAACGAACCAGGCAATCGGACTATAAAGCTTTATCACTCTCACTTAGCCATAGAAGTCTACAATTTTAAATTTTGGTGAAGCCCCTAGTATTCGAAGGCCGAACTTGGGGCGCTATGTACACCTAAATCGAACAAGGCCGACTCCTTGCCCCAAGCAGAAAAAATCTTTAAGGATTTGAGACCTCTCGAACAGCGACCAACTCTCGCCGCATCATGACAGTCAGTTTTCAGCTTTCTCTACGGAGGTGCTCGTCCGGAAGAACCGGGACACAATCGCAGTAGTTCTCCTAGTGCTACCTTAGCCGATATAGCGGAACGTAAGGTACCAAAACATGGGAGCCGGGCAAACCCAACTATTGACCCAAGACATGATTTGGAGCTGATGCATATAATGATATAAGTTCGGGGCCCCGCACTGTCAAAAGTGTTCGGACTTTTCATGTCGTGTTATGGGGTATACTGAAGCCCCTAGCGCACTGGTCGTATCAGAATGTACGGGTGCGACTTGTCGTAAGTAAGCAGACAGGAAAAAAAAGATAAAGGAATGCCATAATGAGCTGATGTTGTACATTGTTATTTAAATGATACATCAAAGCGTATGCATACATGTAGTGCAATAAGTAAAAAATAGGACTATTTGACATGTCCTATCCAAGGTCAAGTTGCGTGTGGGTATGCAAAATAGGTATATCGACCATTATCAGAGACCACCTGAGGATTCCCTCGTACGTTAAAGCTTCTTGCTTCCTTGGTGTTTCCTTCCCGTGACGGGTCCGATAATCAGACGATCGGAGAGGGCATTCAGAGAATAGGGGCCTGAAAGGAAGAAAATGTTAAAGGTATATGGGTCCTGAAGCGGTTGAGCCACATTGTGGGCCGTGCCATGGCCGTGCCTCCGTCTATGCCCATGATATCTTGAGTGCGTAATTATGTACGCGCGGCGCAAATTTTGCCGCTTGACTAGGACTAGGACGGAGGCCGAATTGCTAGACGAGCTCTAAACGTGCCTGGCGATCCTCTTGCAGGGTACTCCAGACTCGCTTGAAGGTGTCCGGGGTCTTTTTCGCCGAATTGGTGGTTTGCCTCATAAGGCTGCTTTGTGCTTCTGCTGCGAGGGCTGCAGTGTGCTCCTCCGTGCGGAGCGAGCGTTCTGTGTTTCCATTAACTATTATAACCCCGCGAGGTCCTGGCATTTTGAGCTTGAGGTATGCATAATGCGGTACCGCATTGAATCTGGCAAATGCGGTTCGTCCGAGCAGTGCATGATAGCCACTGCGGAAGGGGACGATATCGAAGATTAACTCCTCGCTTTGGAAGTTGTCCGGAGATCCGAAGACTACTTCCAGTATTATTGAGCCCGTGCAATAGGACTCTACACCTGGGATGACACCTTTAAAGGTGGTTTTGGTGGGTTTGATCCTTGAGGGGTCTATATCCCTTTTGCACACTGTATCCTAATAAAGCAAGTTCAGGCTGCTGCCACCGTCCATAAGGACTCGAGTGAGGTGAAATCCGTTAATGATGGGGTCAAGGACCAATGCGGCAGAACCGCCATGACGGATACTGGTGGGGTGGTCCCTACGATCGAAGGTGATTGGACAAGAAGACCATGGGTTGAACTTTGGGGCGACTGGCTCCATCGCATAGACGTCCCTCAGTGCACGCTTCCGTTCCCGCTTGGGAATATGGGTTGCGTATATCATGTTTACCGTTTTCACTTGGGGAGGAAATTTCTTATGTCCTCCTGTGTTCGGCGGCCGGGGCTCCTCCTCGTCGTTGCTATGCAGCCCCTTTTCCTTGTTTTCGGCATTCAACTTGCCGGACTGTTGGAACCCAGCATTCTCTGTTGGTGTGGTTGGCTGGTTTATCGGGGGTGCTGCGAATTTGACACGAACGATAGAGTATGCGGTTCAAGCTGGACGGGCTCGGATTGCTTCTTTTGAATGGCGTTTTCCGCTGACCGGATTTAGAGCCACTGAATCCAGCATTAACTGCCGTGTCTTCGGCGTTGTCGCCGTTGTTACGGCATTTGTGTCTGTTGCGACGTGGCCTGCTGTTGCTATCTTTGGCATATGAATTGCCAGGGTTTCTTGATGTGTTGTTGCTGCAAGCCAGCCAGCTATCCTCGCCCGCACAAAAGCGGGTCATGAGTGTCATGAGGGCTGCCATGGACTTCGGCTTTTCTTGGCCGAGGTGTTGGGCGAGCCACTCGTCGCGGATGTTATGCTTAAATGCCGCTAAGGCCTCGGCATCCGGACAGTCGATGATTTGGTTCTTTTTAGTTAGGAACCAAGTCCAGAATTTCCTGGCTGATTCCCCTGGTTGTTGGGTTATGTGACTCAAGTCATCGGCATCCGGTGGTCGCATATAAGTGCCCTGAAAGTTGTCAAGGAATGCGTCCTCCAAATTCTCCCAACTGCCAATGGAGTTTGTCGGTAGGCTATTGAGCCAATGCCGAGCAGGTCCTTTGAGTTTTAATGGGAGGTACTTGATGGCATGTAGATCATCACCATGGGCCATGTGGATGTGGAGGAGGAAATCTTCGATCCATACCGCGGGGTCTGTTGTGCCATCATATGATTCAATATTCACGGGTTTAAAACCTTCTGGGAATTCGTGATCCATTACTTCATCAATGAAGCATAGGGGGTGTGCGGCGCCTCTGTGCCGGACTATATCACGACGCAGTTCATACGAGTCTTGTCTGCTGTATTCGGCCCGACCGGATTTGCTTTTAGTATATCCGGCGTGACGGTCGTCGTCACGCGTTGGGACGTGCCCCCGTGATCCGTAGATCGATCTTGCATGTCCTGCTTTGTTTTCCAATACGTCTCGCAGGTCCTGCGTGTTACCATGGGCCTTGGTATTTTTATTTAACTGCCGACGGGGTGCGGGCTGTACTTCGGCCTGACATGCCGCTTTGTCTCGGCCACGAGGTGGCCGGTCAGCCGCATCATACGCTGGAAGTGTAGGCTTTAATGCTTCTTCCTCGAGTTGTGGTAGCAACCTTCGCTTTGGGTAACTTTTGGTTGGGTGTTCGAGTTCATATTCCTCGGCCACCAGGACCTTAGTCCATCTATCCGCTAGCAGATCTTGGTTAGCTTGAAGCTTCTGTTGCTTTTTCTTCAGGCTTTCTGCTGTGGCTATAAGCCGGTGCTTGAAGTGCTCCTGTTCAGTGGGATCCTCAGGCACGATAAATTCTTCGTCGCCGAGGCTCACCTCGCCTTCGGAGAGAGGCATCTAATTGTCATCCTCTGATTCTTCGCCTGGTGCCTGTTCCTTAGGGCTAGCTTGCCCATCCTCCCGCTCGAGGCCTGGCTAGAGGCGATTATCTTCGTCTTTGGCGCTATCTGCAGCGTTATAATCTCTTGTGCCGGTATCGCCGTTTTTGCTATGGTGGGGCTTAGAGCGGAGTCGTTGACGCCGGTGCTTAGATTGCTTCTCGAGGGGATTATCCTCTATTGCCTTATTGCCATCTCTTTCTTTGGGTGTCTACCATGTATATATCATATGATGAGGTGGCAGTCCAGCGCCCTGTGGGCGGTGGTTCCTGTTCTTCTCCTACATCGCCGTCCATACCGTCGATGTCTTCGGAGCCGAAATCAAGCATGTCGGTTAAGTCGTCGATAGTGGCTATTAAGTGGGTGGTGGGTGGGGGACGAATTTCTTCATCGTCCGCTTCCCACTCAAGCCGGACACGGTTCGGCCAAGGGCCTCCTGACAAGGAGAGAGACCTTAATGAATTTAGCACATTGCCCAAGGGCGAGTGCTGAAAGATATCCTCAGAGGAAAACTCCATGATCGGCGCCCAACCAGATTTGATAGGCACGGACGCAGGTGATTCAGAGCCCGTGGCCGGGGATGAATCCAAGGATCCGGCAACACGGGTCTCGTAGGAGGTGAAGTCAGTATTCGGCTCTATCGCCACTGAGTGTGCGGCCTCCGTGGCGGGGTCCATCCACCCATCCTCGGACGGCGCGATCTGCTCCGGATCAAGGGTCGGAGTTTCCACAGGGGTGATCTCCCGAACACTGTCCGGCGGCAGAGCTAAGTCATGCTCGTCGTGACTGTGCGGCGCACCTGACATGGGCTCGAATCCATCGAAGATCAAGTCTCCGCGGATGTTGGCAGTATAGTTTAAGTTTCCAAACCTGACCTGGCGGCCTGGGGCGTAGCTCTCGATCTGCTCCAGATGGCCAAACGAGTTGGCCCGCAGTGCGAAGCCGCCGAATACAAAGATCTGTCCAGGGAGAAAAACCTCACCCTGGATCGCATCGTTGCCGATGATCGAAGGAGCCATCAAGCCTTATGGTGATGACATAGTGGAACTCTCAATGAAAGCACCAATGTCGGTGTCAAAACCGGCGGATCTCGGGTAGGGGGTCCCGAACTGTGCGTCTAAGGCGGATGGTAACAGGAGGCGGGGGACACAATGTTTACCCAAGTTCGGTCCCTCTTGATGGAGGTAATACCCTACTTCCTGCTTGATTGATCTTGATGATATGAGTACTACAAGAGTTGATCTACCATGAGATCGTAGAGGCTAAACCCTAGAAGCTAGCCTATGATTATGATTGTTGTTGGCCTACAGACTAAACCCTCTGGTTTATATAGACACCGGAGGGGGCTAGGGTTACACAGAGTCAGTTACAAGGGAGGATATCTACATATCTGAATTGCCAAGCTTGCCTTCCACGCAAAGGAGAGTCCCACCCGGACACGGGACGAAGTCTTCAATCTTGTATCTTCATAATCCAATAGTCCGGCCGAAGGATATAGTCCGGCTGTCCGAGGACCCCCTAATCCAGGACTCCCTCAGCCGCACCCCTCCCCCTTGTCCAATTCGGATTCCCTTGGGGGTGGCGCCACCCTGTGGGCTCCCCTCTCTTTCTCCCCTATGGCCCATGAAGGCCCATTACTTCCCCGGGGGGTTCCGGTAACCCCTCGGTACTCCAATAAATATCTGAAATGTCCCGAAACCATTCTGTTGTCTGAATACTATCGTCCAATATATAAATCTATACCTCTTGACCATTTCGAGACTCCTTGCCATGTCTGTGATCTCATGCGGGACTCCGAACAATCTTCGGTCACCAAAACACATAACTCATAATACAAATCGTCATTGAACGTTAAGCGTGCGGACCCTACGGGTTCAAGAACTATGTAGACATGACCGAGACACATCTCTGATCAATAACCAACAGCGGAATCTGGATGCTCATATTGGTTCCTACATATTCTATGAACATCTTTATCGGTCAAACTACAATAACAACATACATTATTCCCTTTGTCATCGGTATGTTACTTGCCCGAGATTCGATCATCGGTATCATCATACCTAGCTCAATCTCATTACCGACAAGTCTCTTTACTCATTCCGTAATGCATCATCTCGTAACTAACTCATTAGTCACATTGCTTGCAAGGCTTATAGTGATGCGCATTACCGACAGGGCCCAGAGATACCTCTCCGATACTCGGGGTGAAAAATCCTAATCTTGATCTATGCCAACCCAACAAACACCTTCGGAGACACCTATAGAGCATCTTTATAATCACCCAGTTACGTTGTGACGTTTGATAGCACACAAGGTGTTCCTCCGGTATTCGGGAGTTGCATAATCTCATAGTCAGAGGAATATGTATAAGTCATGAAGAAAGCAATAGCAATAAAACTTAGCGATCATTATGCTAAGCTAACGAATGGGTCTTGTCCATCACATCATTCTCTAATGATGTGATCTCGCTCATCAAATGACAACACATGTCTATGGTCAGGAAACTATAACTATCTTTGTTTATCGAGCTAGTCAAGTAGAGGCATACTATGGACACTCTGTTTTGTCTATGTATTCACACATGTACTAAGTTTCCGGTTAACACAAATCTAGCATGAATAATAAACATTTATCATGATATAAGGAAATATAAATAACAACTTTATTATTGCCTCTAGGGCATATTTCCTTCAAGAGGATCATATCATTCAACAAGGATTTTGATGCAAAGCTTGTGGCCCGACTCTATGCTACAGTTCACTTTGGGCATGATTGAAAGAGAAATCATGCCCTTACATCATGTTTTGATGTTGATGACAATATACATGTAGGGGACTAATAATGGTTGTCAAGTAAATCTCAGGTGTTAGCCCCTGGTTCATCGAAGTGTGTGGATCAAGAACATACAAAGTAATTTTACTCAAGGATTAAGCATAAAAATTGATTTCATATTTGTTTTCTTGAGTATAGGATCCTGCACTATGAAGAGGGGATCGATAGGGTTAGTTAAAGTCTTGCTCTGGCCACAAACCTCCTTGCCATATATGCACATGCTAAACCTTCATGTTTTCTGTCTCTAGGCTGCCGGATGTCCAGGCTTCAAGTCGGATGTCCGGGCCTCACGCCGGATATCCGGCCTACTCGCCGGATATCTGGGCCTAACCATCCAGAAAGCACTTTTGTGTTGTGCTGATGTCCGGCCCTCTATGCCGAATGTCCGGGCTCCCAGTGCACCCCGGATTTCCGGGCTTCCCTGCCGGATGTCCGGGCTGAGCTATACATAGGCTGTTTTTTGATTCGGTAAAATTGCCGGATGTCCGGGCGTGTGCAGGATGTCCGGGATTTCCTGACTTGCTAGATGTCCGGGTTTGGGCCCGGATGTCCGGCCCCTCTGGTCTTTGCTCTATTTCTGCCTTGTTCTTCGAGTGGCTCGTCAGGCCGGATGTTCGACCCCTAGCCCGGATGTCCATCCTGCCCGTTCACTTGTACTACAACGGCCATATTTGTGCTCACACTATATATGGCCCTTCTTCCCCACAGGAGAGGGTTGACCATTCACTTCGAACAAACCCTAGAACACATTTCACTCTCTCTCTCACTCCTCCACACCAAATCTTAGATCCACAAGGGATTCGAGAGAATTTGAGAGGAGTTGTCCGATCAAGTGATAGATCCACTCCTTCCCCTTCTCTGCACCAAAGGAATTCGTGGTTTGAGCAAGTCTTGAGTTTTTCCCCATCATTCTTCTTACTCTTGGAGGTTGGAGACTCCTAGGCGGTAGGAGTCTTTCGGAGAGGAATCGACCCTTGTGATTACCCCCAAAAAAGTTTGTGAGGGTTCGGAGACCACCCCGTGGTCTACCACTAGTAGTTGAGGAACGCCTCCGTGGTGTTGTCTCAAAGGGAGAATAGGGTGAGCCTTCGTGGCATTGGTGTGCCTTCGTGGTAACATCCACCTCTCTAACGGTGACGTAGCTTCCCTCCAAGGAAGTGAACATCGGCATACATCCTCGTCTCTCGGAGTTGCGGTTATCCCTAACCCTAAGTCTCAACTTGTGGTTACTTGTCTCTTAGCTCTTACTCATTTCATATTGTGCTTGCTTACTTACGTACTTGTGTTACTTGTTTATATTGCTTAGCCCTTAGCATCACACTTGCAATTGTTAGTCTCACTTTCATATTCCGCATTATTGCCTAAAATTGCTAAGTAATAATTAAATTTTGTAATTGTACCTATTCACCCCCCCATCTAGATCCATCTCCATCCTTTTCAATTGGTATCATAGCCTCGTGCTTTATTCTTGTGGCTTAACCGCCCTAGAGCGATATGAACCCTGATGGGACTCCCCTTGTTGCAGATCTGAAGAATACGGGCGCGGCTTCCATGGAAGACAAGTCCTTCACTTCAGAGGATCTGGAACAAGCTCTTGCTAAGAAAAAGGATGAGCATGATGCCTCTCCTGAGGCCTTGGTCCAAATGAGGCTAGCCACACTAACCATGATGCTTGCACCACTTTCTACTGGTGCGGCCTCAAGGCCAGTTGTGCCTACTCCTTCAATTGGCCAACAACCTCCTAGCAATGAACACTCTAGTGTTCCTTGGCTTTATGCAAGACCTCAAATAGATAATCCTAAGTATAACCCTCAAGGCAAACCTCCTTTACTTGATGAATCTACCTATTTTGCTTTGTGGAGAGGTGCTATGCAGGATCATCTTCAATATGGAAATGATGAGATGTTGGAGATCTTGGAGTATTGCTACCAAGCTGTTGACCCAAAGAATCTTACACCAAGAGAGACATATGACAAGAATCTCAACGACACAGCAACCATGTGCATAAGAAGAGGTATGACCGACAAGAAAAGGAGACCATACATACATATTACAAGTGCCAAAGAATTATGGGATACCATTGTGAGAACCAAGACCGGTACCTCCACTCTCCGGCTTGCTCAATATGAAATTGCCAAGGGGCAATTGCAAAACTTTTGTATGGAGAAAGGTGAATCTCCCAAGCAACTTCTTGAGCGTCTCATGACCCTCACCGCCGACATCGAGTCATGTGAATGTGACAAGACACAAGATGCACTACAAAAAAAGACACATTCGTGACATTTTGGGCCGAACGAATTTTTTTCTGTCATACATATGACACTTCTATGACGATAATTGTGACAAAACCCGGTATCATCATAGATGTGGTGGGCTCCTACTTCTATGACAAAAAATCATGACAGAAAATGGGCTTTTCGTCCTGGGCGGGCCGGAGACGCAGCTGCATGACATTCTTTGGGCCGTCCATGATGGAAAAAACTGTGGTAGAAGCGAGGGGGAGGAAAATTTCGGGGAGTTCCCAGTTACGGTGGGAGGTCGGGGGCCGAGCGATGCGCGTTTCTCTCGTACACGTACACACATGTGTACGAGGCATTGGCTCTAACTGAACCTGAGTGAGGCGTTGGGCTCTAACTGAACCCGAGCGATTGCACTGCAGGCTACACGTTACTGAACCCGAGCGATCGATCGATGGCTGTTAACTGAACCCGGTGGAGCGATTCCTTCGCTACTGCTGCTAACTGAAGCCGATCGATTGGATGAACATTGAGCGTTGCGGGGGGGTGGATGAATAGTGAGCGGTGGCGTTGCCTCTGGATGAACAGGACCCCATGGTGTGGAGGGCTGGATGAACAGTAGACGGTGGAGGGGTGCCCATGGAGGGGTGGTTGAACAGGACCCCGTGGTGTGGAGGGCTGGATGAACAGTAGACGGTGGAGGGGTGCCCGTGGAGGGGTGGTTGAACAGTAGCCGGTGGAGTAGCGCGCGGTGGAGGTTGGATGAACAGGAGCCCGTGGAGGCTGGAGGAGGTCGACGGTAGCCCATGGAGGCTGGAGGAGGTCGACGGTGGAGATGAACAGTATCCCGTGGAGTCCCGTTTTGCGGTACGCCACACCCCTCCCGATGAACAGGACCCCCATTTCGACCGTAGGAGGTCCGTTTGGTCTGTTTTGCGGTACGCCACACCCCTTCCCGATCAACAGGACCCCCGTTTCGACCGTAGGAGGTCAGTTTCGTCCGTTTTGCGGTACGCCACACCCCTCCCGATCAACAGGACCCCCGTTTCGACCGTAGGAGGTCTGTTTCCTCCGTTTTGCGGTACGCCACACCCCTCCCGATCAAGAGGACCCTGTTCCGAACATAGGAGGTCTGTTTCCTCCGTTTTGTGGTACGCCAGGCCTCGTTTCCATCGCCTGTTCCGTCCAAGCCCTCATGATGAACACAACCACGCATTTCGTTCCGACCCAGCTGGTTGGCTCCCACGCGTTCTGTTTCCTCCCGATGAACACGATGCATTGAGTTGCCTCCCCATGAACACGACGCATTTCGTTGCCTCCCCATGAACACGACGCATTTCGTTGCCTCCCCATGAACACGACGACGACGTTGTTTCTCTGTTCTGACCCAGCCATGTACACGAGCCCTGGCCGTACGTATGCGCGAGTAGGCGTTCGAGACCCCGCCCGTATGTACACATACATGGCCGTTTTTTCTTTCTTGCACCCTGGTCGATGTACGTACGTGTACATGCTACGTGTGCGCCTCTACTACGACACGTGCGCGCCTCTACATCCACCAATATATATGTACGTACACGTTCGCGACCAGAATGACAACACTACGTACGCTTCGACCAGGTGGGTCCCGACTGTCAGGCACTTCCTTACGTGCGAAGATGTAGCTGGTGGGTCCCAGCAGTCAGGGGGGAAACGTTTTTTTCGCGAAATACGGTGGCCCGTCCAGTGGGTCCCCGCTGTAAGGTGGAGGAATGATTATTTTGCACGTAATAAGGAGGCACTTCCTTGTTGCGGCCGTGGACCCAGCTGTCAGCCTCTCCATGTACAGTCCACGTCCGATGGAAGTCGTTCCTTGACCACGTTGACCACGCCGCGCCGAGAGCACCAGGGTGTTGGACGATGGTGAGGCCTAGGAAGGGGACAACGCGGAGCCAGGGAAGACGCGGCAGTGGATGCCCACGCGTAGAGGAGTACGAGGGTTCACTGGTTCGCTGCGGTGTGAGGCTGTCGTTGCCGCGGAATAACAGGGGGTGTGGGTGAGTAGAGGGATGGCCTGGCCAGCGATGGGAGTAGTAGGGGGCGGTGAGGCCTCTGCCACATCGCAGCCGGCCACGGGAGGCGGGAGCACGAGGCACGACCGGCGCTGGTTTTTTGCGGCTGGAGCAAGAAGACCAGAGGTTGAAGAAGCACTACGGCCGTTGGATGGATATCGTATGGTCACTGGAGCTAGAATCGTGCATATTGACTAAGTTGACAAAGCCTTCCGTCCCCGTCAACTTAGTAGGCCCACAAGTCAGCCTGCCACTATACTGGGTCCCAGCTAACAGGGGGAGTATTCATTTTTTTGTGCGTAATAAGGAGGCACTTCCTTGCGTGTGAAGATATAGCTGGTGGGTCCGAGATGCCAGCGGCGGTAACGTTTTTTTGTGAAATACAGAGGCCCTTTCGATGGGTCCCTGATGTCAGGTGGAGGAATCATTATTTTGCGCGTAATAAGGAGGCATTTTCTTGCGTGCGGCTGTGGACCCAGCTGTCGGCCTCTCCATGCACAGTCCACTTCAGATGCATGTCGGTCATTGACCATGTTGACCAGGCCGCGCTGAGAGCACCAGGGAGGTGGACGACGGCGAGGCCTAGGAAGGGAACGACACGGAGGCAGGGAAGACTCGGCAGTTGTTTCCCACGCGGAGGGGAGTACGACTGTACGAGGGTTTACTGGTTCGACTGCCATCGCCGGAGAATAACAGCAGGTGTGGGTGAGTAGAGGGATGGCTAGGCCAGCGATGGGAGTACGGTGGGGCGGTGAGGCATGCGTGGAAGTAGAGCCGGCCACATGGAGGAGGGAGCAGGCAGTCCCGCCGGCGCTTGTTTGAGCGGCTGGAGCAGGAAGAGCAGAGATTGAAGAAGCACGACGGCCGTTGGATGGCCATCCAACAGTCACTGCTTGTGCGTCCTTTTTTTTAGGAAAGCCTCAAATCTGTGGAAAACAGCATACATCCCATCTGCCATTATTTCTAATAATTTATAGCCCATTTGCTAATTATTAAGGTTTTTTTTGGAGCACATGTTCTTTTTGTTAGCATTACAGCCCATATTGTAGCCACGGTTAAAAAATTATAGGAAATTTTGCATATTTTGGTGCGGTCTGAACTGTTTTTAATCCCGAAATTTCGACTCACATTCAAACTGATTTTAAAAATAAATGTATATCAATATAAAATCCAACAAATTCTCCACGCATAAAAATTAATGTAATTTAAAATCTTGAAATGAAAAAAAGATATTTGAAACTAATTGTAAGTTTGACGTGTTTTAAAAATGTACAACCCATTTCTCATTACTGATGGGCCATTTTCTCGGCCAGCCGAACGAAAGCTCTCCTCGTCTTGAAAGATTTGCAGCCCAACAGGCCTGACAAAGCGACTTACTTGGCAAATCACAAAAAAACTGGGTTGTGGCCATGGACCCAGTTGTCAGCCTCTTCACGTACAGTACTCCTCCGATGGAATGTCGTTGACCATGTTGACCACGCCGCGCCGAGAGCACCAAGGTGGTGGACGACGGCGAGGCCTAGGAAGGGGACGACGCGGAGCCGGGGAAGACGCGGCAGTGGATGCCCACGCGGAGAGGAGTACCAGGGTTCACTGATTCGGCTGTGGTGTGAGGTTGTCGTCGCCGCAGGGCCTAGATAGCGGTGGGAGTAGTAGGGGGCGATGAGGCCTCAACGGCAGCACAGCCGGCCACTGGAGGCAGGAGCAGGCGGTCTCCCCGACACTGGTTTGGGTGGCTGGTGCAAGAAGAGCAGCGATTGAAGAAGCAGCAGGACCGTTTGATTCAAATCCAACGGTTACTGCTGCTAGAATCATTTGTTGACTAAGTTGACAAGCCCTGCGTACGCGTCAACTTAGTAGGCCCACAGGTCAGCCTCCCAACCCGTGCGCCCCAGATGTCAGTGGGAGGAATCATTTTTTTGCGTAATAAGGAGGTAGTTGATTGCATGTGGCCAGGCCAGCGGAGGGAGTAGGTTGGGCCGGGGAAGCCTGTGCGGCATCACAGCGGGCCACAAGAGGAGGGAGCAGGCAGTCCCGTCGGCGCTAGTTTAGGCGGCTGGAGCAGGAAGATCAAAGATTGAAGAAGCACGTCGGCCGTTGGATGGACATCCAACAGTCACTGTTGCTAGAATCATGTGTTCACTAACAAAGCCTTGCGTAAACAAGTCAGCCTCGAAATCTGTGGCGTGTATAGCCCATTAGCTATTATTTTTATAATTTTTACTCATTTTCTAATTCATATGGAATTTGTTGCAGCCCGTTTTCCATTTTTAGAATTGCTGGCCATTTTCTGGTAAGTACCAGGGTCAAAAAATTAACTAAATATGTGGGGAATTTTGAAAAAATCACAATTTTTTGCTGGGGAACAAAATATTCTTAATCGAAAAATTAATAGCCATACTAAAACAAATTTAAAAATAAATTAGTACTATGTCATGTTAAATCCAATGAAATACGTGTAAGATATCAGTGAAGAACAAAAACAAAAAAAGGAACTTATATCCCGTTTGCTATAATTTTTTTTTTGAATTTTCAACCCCTTTTGATATTACTTTTAACAGACATTGACCATACTCTTAAGCCAGGCCGGAATGCATCCATCCTTGTCTTGAAAGATTTGCAGCCCAGTAATTCGGAGAAAACAAATAGGCCTAGCTTGGGTATTCTTCAAAAAGAAATACTGGGCTATCTATTTTCCCAAAGAACTAGTGCATGAGCATTTAGCTTTATTTATTTATTTATTTACTTATTTATGTTTAGGGGACCATGAGCATGTACCTGGGCCGGATTCATGTGAGAGCCTCCCTTCCAGTTAATTATGGGCTTCTCCATTGGGCCTTCATCAGTGGGCTGCATGTTATCAACAAGTGGAAAATGTGTTCCGTACGAAAAATAGTATGCGCTACGTACGATACGGGGCACTAAAGGATCGAACCGTGCAACGACTTCCAAAACATTGTGTTTGTCGTTCTAACAACACATTTATTCAACCAACAGACGAAATATACTACTGATTGTACATTGAAAATAGCAGCAACAGCAACCAGGGCTGGGGGTGCAACAGAAGCAGTAAGCAGGCCAGAAGAGTGAAGACCTCCACGAGCATCCAGCTGCCGCGACCATCGACGAGCACCATCCAAGACGTGTTCATGCCGACCCAGTACATACCGTTAATGTAGTTGAGGCTGACGGGGATCGGATCGCAGTCAAGGGGGTTGATGCTCGCCACCCTACGGTCGTTATGCTGTGTGACACGCCGTTTCTGAAGATCAGGCGGCATCAGCAAGCAAGGAGCTGGCTTAAAAAGCTCCGGCCTAAGGGATTTGAGTAAACGCTACAGCCCCGACGAGCACGCGGCAAGCGGCATGGTACTGAGATTGTCCACACGTGAAACAATGAGCTTGATTGCCTCTGTGGGGAGCGAATTCTAGCCACGCTTTCGGCGGACGCTGCTCGGTTCTGCCATTGTTAGTGCTTGGGTTTCGGACGAGGGGGGAAGGCGCCTTAGCGGAGATGGAAGATTGGATGAGATTATGTGCGGACAAAGATGGAGAAGCGAATATGTGCTGCGGGAAGTGGACAGGTGATGATGACTACAGCACGCCGCTTGACTTACGAGACACATACCAGCAGCGTAGGGTCATGTCGATGCCAGACAACTTGCTTGAGTGATCACAATACTGGTACTCCCTACAGTGCTATGCCCTAACTTGCTTGAGTAGAGTAGAGTAGGACTCTGCTCTACTACTAGCACCGGAGGAGTAGTATACTCTAATCTAAAATAGTTACAAACTTCAATGCCCAAGCATGGACCGACTACGAACCATGCTCAAAGACCGTGTCTACGTGGTGTTTGGACATGGGCGACAACCTCAATGCCAACGGTGCTGCTCCCATTGCACCGTATGTGTTTCTGTCCTTCTTGTCCGAAATCGTGGTAGAATTCATGATTTATTTTGTGCTTGTTCGGATTAAATCTCGTAGTAACTTGCTCATATATTCAACTGGTGCAACGTCCCCTACAGCCACTCCCGTTTCATGGACGGCCTGGTCGATGCCTCCAAGGAGCCCTTCGTCCACTGCTATGAGTGCCTGATGCCGTTTTGTGGCTCGCCGGCGGACATGGTGCATCACCACACGGATGCGTGCAACGGTCACTGCTAGCCCTTGGCGGAGAACATCAAGTACGAGACGTGCTACCGGTTCACCATGCCGGAGTCGCTGGAGGATCGCCGCCGCCTGCTAGTCTCGGAGGAGGATGGCAGCGTCTTCCTCTTGATCGTGGGCACCGGCGAGGCCTGCGTAGGCCTCCGCCCCGTCTCTGTAATGTGCGTCAGGGGCGACGCCGCTAACGCTGACACTAACACGAGGCCGATGTACGGGTGTGTGGTCAGTGTTACTACCCCTCCGGGTCACGTGGGCAGCGACATCGGCCTCATCGAATGGACTTGGACTCTGGGGAGCTGGGACTATCCCGCCAATGTGGACTTGGAAAACCCATGGCATCATTTACCCGCTGACGCGGTGCACGGGGACTCCAAGGAGGTTCACCTGGACATACGCATTATCAAGTTAAATGTTGATCATTAGTCTTCGCTCAATGTAATCCGCTGTCTAAGCATGTGGAGACTTCCATGCAGGATCTTGCTCTATTGGAGTATCGCGCATGAATAAAAGTGTATCCGTTTATGGTTCAGTCTAGAATCTTCCATGTATGAATTTTTACTATGGTACTTGTGAAAGACTTACGATGAACCATTTCCTACATCTCCTCTGCCCGCTTGCAAGTCATCCTGATTTAATCCCTCCGTCTAGGTGTATAAGGGCATGGTTAATATTACTTAATAGTATAGCCAACTGTTGACTGTAAGAAAGTGCCATGTCATCTGTAGCCAACATGTATAACAATCGATACTCAAGAACTAATTCTTAAAGATCATTACTTGTAAAGCACAATAAGTGTTATTTCTTCACAAGTTTTGGATGCATGTTGAACAGTTGAACGCTTTTATCTATTTCACCCGGATGTTTGTGAGCTCTAGAGATGAAATAATATCCGATGAAACCTATCGATACCCGTTACACATGAGATGACCCCCACATCCTTTGTCAAAATAAACAACTCCCCGATCAATGCATTTCACTCTTCGGTGCAACGCACGGGCACCTTACTACTATAGATTAGTACGACCAAAAATTGAACTAACATTATATATAGTACGATAAATGCTGATGCATGTCACCTAAAATTATATCATTCAAAACTATGTTCAAATACGAATCCAACGATATAGTTTTTGTTGACATGCACTAACATTTTGTCAGTTAAATCTTCAGTCAAATTCAATGGGGGACTAATAAACCACGACCGATGTAGTACAAGTGTAGAGGGCGGCGCTGCACGGGAGTCTCACCTCTCACCCCGTTCGTGGCGCGACAGTAAAGCCGTCATATCACAAAACCCAACAACTCTCAGTAATAAGTGGCTTGGTAAAATAAACGGACAAGCAACAATCACATCCCTCCGTCTTTTTTGCATTTCATCTCTCTGCATTTACTTTCTCCGGTTCATCTCGCACACTCGATCCCTAGCTACTACTCCTGGGGCCAGTTCTTTTGGCGGCTTCCCCAGCTTTTCCCACAAGACTAGTCACAGTGGAGAGTACTACTCATTTATTTGGGCTTCTAAACTACTACTCCGTCCTGGTTTATTCCTCACCATTGTTATTTGTGCTAAATTTTGACCAGAGATTTAACTGGTTTATTCCTCACCATTGTAATCCCTCCGTCTAGGTGTGTAAGTCATCTTACGAAAACCAAATAATCCCAAAACACTTAGGCGCGGTGCATTAACTTCTACTTCGTTTCTTGTTTCTTGACATATCAACCAATAAGAGATAAAGTGTGTGCATGCTTTTAATGACTTGAGATATCAAACACGACATGCAGTGGTTAGTTCATTGCATGCAATACTATTAATTAGCAAATAAACATTAACGTTTCTCGTTTTCTCCTCCTCCTTGGTCACGGTGCACAGCCTAAGATGACTTACTCACCTAGACGGATGGAGTAGCGCATGTGACATGCACTAACATTTCATTAGTTAAATTTATGATCAAAGTTTGACACAGATTACAATGGGGACCAATAAACCAGGACGGAGGTAGTAGTTATGGGATTACTAATCTAGAAGCCTAAAAGAACTGGCCCATGGTACTCCTACTAGTAGTAGTACTCAAGTTGGAATTCCAATTGCACGGCACAACTTGTTAGGCAAAAAATTCGATACAGGGTGTAGGAAGCGGTTTGGGAATTTGCATGCCTTTCCAACCAGTGAGATACTCCGTACAAAGTATGACAGAGAAATAACCACAAAGAATGAAGCTAAAAGTAAACAATCAAACGAGCAATTTTGCATTTGTTTTGCATTGAATCGTTTCACAAGCTTGACTAGTGTTGTTTTTCTACTTTTACAAAAACCGCATCGTAATGTTAAAACATGCGTTTGCACGTACTCCCTCCGTCCGGGTTTATTAGGCCTAAAGACAACTTCTCTTAGACCAAGACACATAGTAATTTGCTCACATTAATTCTTCCATTCCACTCCCAATACACTCTCTCACATGCATGCAGCCAATGAAAAAGCACACATGAAGTGTATTAACTTTTCAGCCATGGCACCAACAACAATAGCTTTCAATACAACCAATGAAATGGTTGCATGCATGCACCTTTCCAATGCGGGGCCTTATAAAAGGGGATATGCTTGTGATGCTGAGAGGCCTAATAAACCTGGACGAAGGGAGTACATAAGTAATAGTAGTACTCCCTCTGTCTAGGTGTATAAGTCTTCCCTCCTTGGTCACGGTGCACAACGAAAGAAGACTTATTGACCTGGACAGAGGGAGTAGCATAGTCTACAAGCATATATCGAGAGAGACGTGTAGTGCGATAGTATATAGTAAAGTTTGTGCTATATGCACGTACTTGCAAAATGCGTGCGAATACACAAGGTTTCCAAACTTTCCCTTTTACATACTTAATTAAGGACGCTAAAAATTCCTGAATGTTCGGGAATTATCATTTGCATCCCAAAACTAATGAGATCGCCTTACAAAACAAAAATTATACTCCTCCTAAAAGCCACGGCGCTCGCAGGAGCGCTTGCGGCGCGCCACGAGTGCCCTGGTGCGCGGCCGTTTCCCAGCGCGCCAACACAACGCCTCTTCCTCAGCCTCGCAACTCACGAGGTGCTAATTGGCGGCTTGCCGGCGGGCGAGCGCGATCTCATCGGTGTGGTGATCCGGCACCAACAGGTACTCCTCCTTGCTGGAAGCGTGCACCCGGTCCACGTACCGCCAAGCGTAGATGAGGCGCTTGGGCTCGACTACACTCAGGGCGTCGGCACGGGCGTCCTCCGCCACCCTCATGGCCCTCGCACGAGCCTTCTGCCAAAGAGCCAATTGCCTGACTCTCTCGGACGTGACATAGGCCTCCCAGGCAGCTTGTTCCGCGGTGCACTTCTCTTCCTCGGCCTTCTTCTCCGCCTCTATTTTAGCGCGCTCTGCTGGAGGCAAAGCCTCCCACAAGGCGACATCCATTTCTTTCCAAAGCTCCTCAAGGCTAGGGGGCTCGGCGGGCGGCGCGGCATTCTCCTCGTAGCGGGGAGCCGACGCGTCCTCCAGCGCGCGTGAAAGTGCAACTATCCCTAGGTGGTTTTGGTAATTCCTAACAACATATAGCTCATTGAGCTAATGCTATTACAAGATTAATATTTCAGGAAAAGCTCAATGAATGGCATGGCATGAATGAGGAATGTGGACCCCTCAAAATATTAAGGACAAAAAGATTGGCTCAAGCTCAAAGCTCAAGACTCTACATTTTATATTTTAGTGATCCAAGATCACATTGAGTCTATAGGAAAAGCCAATACTATCAAGGAGAGATGAGGTGTTGCTTAATGAGGTTCTTGCTTCATAGTGCTTAGTGATATGCTCCAAAACCCTCAACTACCTTCCCACATTCACATATGACCTAAACCAAAAGTCAAACTTGGCCCTACCGATTCTTTTTATCCAGCGCCACCGAGTTTCAAATGTCATAGCCACTGCCACAAACCCTAGGCAAATCGGTCTCACCGATAGGGATTTCGGTCACACCGAGATGGGATTGTAATCTCTTTGTTTCCCTTCGTAACGTTTCGGTCCTACCGAGATGAGCGATTGGTCCCACCGAGATTGCAATGTAAACTCTCTGTTTCTCTTCCGTAACATTTCGGTCCCACCGAAATGAGCGATCGGTCCCACCGAGTTTACCTGACCAACTCTCTGGTTAGCTTATTACCAAAATCGGTCCCACCGAGTTTGTGTAATCGGTCGCATCGAGATTACGTTATGCCCTAACCCTAACCATATCGGTCCTACCGAGTTGCATCTCAGTCCCACCGAAAATCCTAACGGTCACTAGGTTTGCTAAATCGGTCCGACCGAGTTTTTCACTTCAGTCTCACTGAGATTGGTAAATTGTGTGTAACGGTTAGTTTTTGTGTGGAGGCTATGTATACCCCTCCACCCACTCTTCATTCGAAGAGAGAGCCATCAGAACATACCTACACTTCCAATACACATTTTTTGAGAGAGAACCACCTACTCATGTGTTGAGCCCAAGATATTCCATTCCTACCATATGAATCTTGATCTCTAGCCTTCCCCAAGTTGCTTTCCACTCAAACCTTCTTTCCACCAAATCCATATCCTGTGAGAGAGAGTTGAGTGTTGGGGAGACTATCATTTGAAGCACAAGAGCAAGGAGTTCATCATCAACACACCATTTGTTACTTCTTGGATTCATCATCAACACACCATTTGTTACTTCTTGGAGAGTGGTGTCTCCTAGATTGGCTAGGTGTCACTTGGGAGCCTCCGACAAAGATTTGGAGTTGAACCAAGGAGTTTGTAAGGGCAAGGAGATCGCCTACTTCGTGAAGATCTACCGCTAGTGAGGCAAGTCCTTCATGGGCGATGGCCATGATGGGATAGACAAGGTTGCTTCTTCGTGGACCCTTCGTGGGTGGAGCCCTCCGTGGACTCGCGCAACCGTTTCCCTCCGTGGGTTGAAGTCTCCATCAATGTGGATGTACGATAGCACCACCTATCGGAACCACGACAAAAACATTCGTGTCTCCAATTGTGTTTGAATTCTCCAAATCCTTCCCTTTACATTCTTGCAAGTTGCATGCTTTACTTTCCGCTGATCATAGACTCTTTGCATGCTTGCTTGAATTGTGTTAAGATTGCTTGACTTGTGCTAAGATAGGTAAAATCTGCCAAATACTAAAATTGGGAAAAGGATAGATTTTTATTTGGTCAAGTAGTCTAATCACCCCCCCCCCCCT
>NC_057812.1:441381694-441493930 GCF_018294505.1 Triticum aestivum | reverse complement strand
TCCATTTGCTTTGATTTCCATAGCTTTTGGTGGTCATAGCCTTGGTTTCACAACCTAGGAGAGTATGGCATCTAGCGATTGAAATTATCACCGTAGAGGTCCTTACTTTGATGGTACAAATTTTGCTAGTTGGAAGCATAAGATGAAAATGCATATTCTTGGACATAACCCCGCCGTTTGGGCTATTGTGTGTGTTGGCTTGCAAGGTGAATTCTTTGATGGGAAAGAACCAAATTGTGAAGCTACCGCGGATGAGTTGAAGATGCTACAATACAATGCTCAAGCTTGTGATATCCTCTTCAACGGATTGTGCCCCGAAGAATTCAACAAAATCAGCCATCTTGAGAATGCAAAGGAAATTTGGGATACTTTGATTGATATGCATGAAGGTACCGACTCCGTCAAGGAATCCAAGTTGGATGTGCTTCAAAGTCAACTTGACAAGTTCAAAATGAAGGATGGTGAAGGTGTCGCTGAAATGTACTCTAGGCTTGCTCTTATCACAAATGAGATTGTCGGCTTAGGAAGTGAAGAGATGACCGACAAATTCATCATCAAGAAGATCCTAAGAGCCTTGGATGGAAAATACGATACCGTGTGCACATTGATCCAAATGATGCCAAATTACAAAGATCTCAAGCCAAGGAAGTCATTGGAAGAATTGTTGCTCATGAGATGTCACTCAAGGATAAGGAGGAGCTCCATAACAAGTCAAGTGGTGCTTACAAAGCCTCATGTGAAGCTCCCACATCATCAAGTGAAAAACAAACCTTCAATGAAGAATTGAGCCTAATGGTGAAGAACTTCAACAAGTTCTACAAGAGTAGAAGCAAGGAAAGAAGTTCCAAGTCAAGGTCCTACAATGACAAAAGATCTTCTAGTCAAGAGCGAAACTGCTACAATTGTGGAAGACCTGGACACTACTCCAATGAGTGTACGGCTCCCCACAAGAGAAGAGAATATTCTCCCAAAAGAAGAAGTAGAAGAGAAGAATCACCATCAAGGGAGAGAAGGAGTAGGGATGATCAATATGAACGAAGACACCCTCGGAGAAGCAAGGATTCGGAAAGGAAGGACAAGTCATCAAGGAGCTACACAAAATGAAGACATCAAGCTCATGTTGGTGAATGGGTATCTGGTTCCAACTCCGACAATGACTCCGAGAGAAGCTATCACTCCGACTCCGAATATACTCAAGATGAAGGTGTTGCCGGACTAGCACTTGTCTCAACCAACTCCTACGACATATTTGATTCACCAAATGAAGAAATTGGAAGATGCTTCATGGCCAAAGATCCAAAGGTATCACACCCCGAGTATGTTGATTTCAATAGTGATGAAGATGACTTGTTAGGTGATGATGAGTTACTTGTTGACAACTATAGTGATGAATACCATGGTGAAACGAATGACAATGATAAGGAGAAGATTGAGTCTCTAACTAAAGAACTAAACACTCTTAAGTTAGCTCATGAAACTATCTTAGGAGATCATCGAGAACTTTTAAGGACTCATGAGAAATTACGTTTCGAAAAGCTCAACCTTGAGCAAGAGCATGAGTTCTCAAAGGCAATCAATGATGATCTTCACAAGAAAAGTTCTTCTTACATTGCCAAGCGTTTACTCTTATCCACTTACATGCCTCAAGTCAATTCTAGTAACAAGAACAAGAAGGATTCTTTTTCTAGTAGTAACGATAATCATGCTAAATCCAATGTTGTTGCTTCTAGTAGTTCTCTTGATTCCACTAATGATTCTCTTAGCCAAGTTACACTTGAGCAAGAAAATAGCTTATTGAAGGGAATTATAGAGAAAGGTGTTTACAAGAGCCTTGCCAGGAGTAAGCAATTCGAGGAAATTGTACGCAAGCAAGGAAGGCACCGGAAGAATCAAGGTATTGGTTTTGAACGAAAGTTCAATGCCAATGGAGTTGAGTGGGAAGAAGATCAATACCCCAAGACGAAGTTTATTCCTCAACAAGATAAGTATGATCCAACTTCATCCAAAGGGACACAAGCTCAAGATGATCTTCCACCACTAGACCACAAGCAAAAAGGCAAGGACAAGCTTCAAGAGGAAATTGATGCATTTGAAGAAGCTCCTAAGGCCTTGGTCAAGTGGGTTCCCAAGACTACATCAAGTTCCACTTCATCAAGTACAACTACAATTCCGAGGATTCCCATCAAGATGGTGTGGATCCCGAAGAAGAAGAACTAGAAGAGTTCTTGAGGGTGACTCTGCCAATGTACTTCACTCTTATCATTTTGGCAAGAACAAGTGCAATCAACTTCCGCATCTTGCACTAGTTCAAGGAGTCACAAACCCTCTTGTTGGTAAGACAAGGGACAAGGTAACCTAAAGCTTTCATAGACATCATCTTGTGTGTGCATCACTCTATGTCTATGGATACCCTTGTTTGTTCCTTGTGGGACTAACCCGTGTAGGTATTGAAAGTGCAACTCACTCCAAAGGATAGCTCCAAATGATCTACATCAACATAGAGCATCCACATCTTCAACACCTACATGAAGTCATCATCGACAAAACCCAAGGTTAGTTCATCCCTCTTAGGGGGGATCTCACATCTAGGGGGGAGCTTTACTCTAACAATTGAGTTAAAGCAACTCTAATGGTGTGAATACAACAACGCTTTATGTAAAAGTGGTAACCCCACTTGTGCTTAAATGATGAGTATGACCTATGATCAAATGTTCTCATTTGACTCCTAAGTCAATATACTCATATATAGATGACCTAGTCATCGCCAATTGCTTGATAGATGCTAGAATTGTTTGTGCATGCTCTGCCACATATTTCATTTGCCATTTTATTGTGTGAGCATGTTGGTTGCATAATTTACTCATTCGAGGACATCCACTTGTTGTTTTGATTGATTGGTTTCCTTTTCTTTTGCCCAAGTGGATGGACAAGAATGCCTAAGAACCTTCTCTAGCTATCTATGTTTTTCTCGTCTCAAACTCTATTCATGCTGCATCACAAAATTTGATCAAGTCAGATTCGAACCACTCTGTGTGAGGAGCACTCGGAGTCCCCGATTCGTCATAGACTTAAACTTCCAAAACTTCTTTGTGCATTTCGGTCTGACCGATTCACCCATTTCGGTCATACCGAGATCACTAAGTCGATCTAGGTTTTCTACCTCGGTGCAACCGATTCGAACCATTCGGTCACACCGAGTTTCAGTAACTGCTTGCAGTTATGAATCTCGGTGCCGCCGAGTTGTTCCACTCGGTCACACCGACAGGGTCGGGCTATATATACCCACGGGTCAAATTTTGGAAAACTTTCCGAACCTCATCGACCCGCGCTTAGCCCGCTCTGCCTCCAGGGTCTCCGGATCGTCTTCCTCATCGCCAGCCGCCTCCTGCCACTGGTCTCCGCCGCTGTCAATGGGAATCATCCCCGTCGTTGCCGCCGTAGCGAGTTCTCCGCTGAACTAGGGTATGAACTTGATCACTGTGCTATCCCTATCTGATTCCTAGCACATTGTGTTCGCCATGTATCTTGCCATGATTGAGATCATTCTTATCTAGTCAAAACACTCTGTAGTTTAGTCATGAATTGAAAATTTAGGGTTAGGTTTCCGCCGAAACCATCTCGGACCCACCGAGTTGTGGAACTCGGTACCACCGATTTGGCTCAGGCCATTGCACATGTAATTTTCGGTCTGACCGAGAATTGCAAATCGGTGTGACCGAGTTCAGGACTTTGTGAAACCCTAGCAGTCTCGGTGCCACCGAACTGTGACTCGGTCTGACCGAGTTCACTAGTTTAGGTTCCAACAGCTGCTTCGGTATCACCGAGTTTACAAATCAGTTGATCCGAAATGCTTTCTATGGGAAACTAAAACTAAGTTTTTGACTCATTCTTTTGCGAAAACCTCTGTATTTTGTGATGCTCATCCACTCTATCTCATCTATATCTATTCACAGGGTCTGCTGTCAGTGTTTGCAATATGTCTGATCAGAGTGACAGCCAGAACAGGTGAGAGGAGCAGGTTCACCTGAGTGAGGGCACTAATCCCTCTAGCAGTTCAGATGATGGTAGCAGGAGCACCCCAAGCAACTTACCCAAAGCTGCCACCAGGGCCAGAAAGAAGAAGACCTCTGAATCTGAGGATGAAGACTATGTGGCAGTTGAGGATGAGGCCACTTCCAGGAAGAAAGTGGTTAAGAAGGAATATAGCACTGCTGCTGCCACCAAGCCAGGCATGAAGCAAAAGGTTCCTGCAAAGAGAATTCCAATGTCTAAGGCCAGAGCATCTACTCAAGTCCATTTGGAATCTGAACCCAAAGAGGCTGCTGCAGAAGGGAAAAAGAGGAAGGAGAGGGTCAAAAAGACCACTGCTAGAGCGCTTGGAAGATCCTCAATCATGAGAGATTCTGAAGAGGAAGAGGAAGAAGATGCTGCAGCAGCACCCAAAGCTCAGAAGCTTATGGGTGATGCCATCAGGGCAGGGGTTGTTCCATCTAAGCCTAAGACTGCTCCAAAGGCTGCTGCTCCAGCTCCAAAGCCAAAACTGAAGAGGAGCACCAGGAACATCCCTTCTGAGGAAAAGAACAAGGCCCCAGTGCCTGCAGCTGAAATGGAAGAAGAAGATGATGAGTCGCATGTATTGAGGAAGCAGAAGCCAAAAATCCCAGATCACAATGATGCTCATCCAGTAGCTGAGAACATGAAGATAAGGAAGGACTCAGGTCTGAGTCTATGGAGAGAATCTGATCCATATGCCACCAGGAGGAGGACTATTGTGGATTACAGGTTCCATACAAAGGAACAGCAGGACTTCTATGAGACAGTGTTGCTCGACAAGAAGCCCATAGTGTGTGACATGAGATTGGTCGAGTGGGACTACATCAAGGAGAATGAGGATCACTATCCAGGTGTACATGATAGTTTCAAGGCTTGTGGAGTCGATGAGTTTGTGGCTCAGAAGCTCACAAAATGGAATGATGAGCTCATCATGCAGTTCTACTCCACAGCTCATTTCTACCCAGATGGAAGGATTGTCTGGATGTCTGAAGGTACGAGATACCAGTCCACGGTTGCTGAATGGGCGAAATTGATCAATGCCCCAAAAGAGAGTGAAGATGACTTGGACGTCCATGCCAATAGGAAGAAGGAACACAACACAATGGCACACATGTACAAGGAGATCCCAGATGCTGCTCTTGAGACACATAAGTTTGGATCTGTACATTACCTTCTGTCAGGCTTGCCAACCATCAACTGGATCCTCAGGCACACTCTCTTGACAAAGTCAGGTCATCACAAGATGATCAGAGGCCATGCAATTAACTTGCTTCACATCTTTGATGTCCCACAGAAGCTCAAAGTCATGAGCCTAATAGTTGAAACTATCAAGAGGACAGCTGCAGATCAGAAGAGGAGTTGTGGGTATGCCCCACAGATCCAGGAGCTAATCAACTCCAAGATGGGCACTGGTACATATCTGTTGGACAAGGAGCACATGCCTATCTATCCAGACTTCGAGGACAACACTATGGTTATGAATGAGGATGAACCATCTTCTGTGCACGCATAAGCCAAGAAGGAGAAGGCAAAAGCTGAAAAGGCTGCAAGGATGCCAACTACTGAAGAAGCATCTCAGTATCTCCTGAAGAGCAAGCAAGATCAGCTTGGCTACCTGATTGCATCCACTCTGAGGATTAAGAAGGGACTGGCCACCCTGACTCAAAACCAGGAGAGCTTGGAAAGAATCATGGAGCAAAAATTCTATGACTTGGATGTGAAGGTAACTGAGATTCAGTCTGTTGTGGAGCAACTTCAAGATGATATGCAGGAGAGGAAGGGCAAGACAACCACTGATGCATTTGCCAGAGTGCCTAGAGCTTAGAGGTCTGCTGCAGTGCCTGTTCCAGACACCAGAGCCATGTCATCTGCACCAGCTGCAGCTTCAGTGCCACTAGCTCCATCACCTACTCCATCAGCTCCATCTACTTCGACTGAAGCCTTCGTTCTTGGAGTTATCCGGACACCACCACCTGAAGACCAAGCCTGGGAGATGATTTAATGCTATGCATTTTCTAGGAACTTTTTGGTAACTTGTTGCCAAAGGGGGAGAAAAATGTATAGATCATAGGCTTCGAGAGAGAGCGTTGCTTTTTATTCTCTCTTGCTTTGGTGGTTACACTTTATTTGCTTTGCTTGTTTGAGATACCTTTTGTCTATGTGATACTTGGATGATCATGTGTTTGATCATATGCTACATTAATGCTTGTTGGATGACATTATCTCTTTATCCCTATATAATCATTCACTTTGCTTGGTGATGAGTGCATGCATTTAATTATTATCATTTTGAGCGCTCCACCAAGATGTATGTGACATGGAAGAGTAACCCATGAGCCTAACTCTTTGTGCATTTGCAGTCCAAAGCAAACCATAAACTACGCACAAATTTAGGGGGAGCTCTTGCCTTCCATATACTTCTCAAAGCGACAATGTTTTTCACTCTTATTATCATTTGTCGAAGCTTTGATCTATATGTTGTCATCAATTACCAAAAAGGGGGAGATTGAAAGTCCAACTATCCCTAGGTGGTTTTGGTAATTCCTAACAACATATAGCTCATTGAGTTAATGCTATTACAAGATTAATATTTGAGGAAAAGCTCAATGAATGGCATGGCATGAATGAGGAATGTGGACCCCTCAAAATATTAAGGACAAAAATATTGGCTCAAACTCAAAGCTCAAGAGTCTATATTTTATATTTTAGTGATCCAAGATCACATTGAGTCTATAGGAAAAGCCAATACTATCAAGGAGGGATGAGGTGTTGCTTAATGAGGTTCTTGCTTCATAGTGCTTAGTGATATGCTCCAAAACCCTCAACTACCTTCCCACATTCACATATGACCTAAACCAAAAGTCAAAGTCGTCCCTACCGATTATTTCTATCTGGCGCCACCGAGTTTCAAATGTCATAGCCACTGCCACAAACCCTAGGCAAATCGGTCTCACTGATAGGGATTTTGGTCACACCGAGATGGGATTGTAATCTCTCTGTTTCCCTTCATAACGTTTCGGTCCTACCGAGATGAGCAATCGGTCCCACCGAGATTGCAATGTAAACTCTTTGTTTCTCTTTCGTAACATTTCGGTCCCACCGAAATGAGCGATCGGTCCCACCGAGTTTACCTGACCAACTCTCTGGTTAGCTTATTACCAAAATCGGTCCCACCAAGTTTGTGTAATCGGTCGCACCGAGATTACGTTATGCCCTAACCCTAACCATATCAGTCCTACCGAGTTGCATCTCAGTCCCACCGAAAATCCTAACGGTCACTAGGTTTGCTAAATCGGTCCGCCGAGTTTTTCACTTCGGTCTCATCAAGATTGGTAAATTTTGTGTAATGGTTAGTTTTTGTGTGGAGGCTATATATACCCCTCCACCCACTCTTCATTCGAAGAGAGAGCCATCAGAACATACCTACACTTCCAATACACATTTTCTGAGAGAGAACCACCTACTCATGTGTTGAGCCCAAGATATTCCATTCCTACCATATGAATCTTGATCTCTAGCCTTCCCCAAGTTTCTTTCCACTCAAACCTTCTTTCCACCAAATCCATATCCTGTGAGAGAGAGTTGAGTGTTGGGGAGACTATCATTTGAAGCACAAGAGCAAGGAGTTCATCATCAACACACCATTTGTTACTTCTTGGATTCATCATCAACACACCATTTGTTACTTCTTGGAGAGTGGTGTCTCCTAGATTGGCTAGGTGTCACTTGGGAGCCTCCGACAAAGATTGTGGAGTTGAACCAAGGAGTTTGTAAGGGCAAGGAGATCGCCTACTTCGTGAAGATCTACCGCTAGTGAGGCAAGTCCTTCGTGGGCGATGGCCATGATGGGATAGACAAGGTTGCTTCTTCGTGGACCCTTCGTGGGTGGAGCCCTCCGTGGACTCGCCCAACCGTTTCCCTCCGTGGGTTGAAGTCTCCATCAACATGGATGTACGATAGCACCACCTATCGGAACCACAAAAAAAACATCCGTGTCTCCAATTGCGTTTGAATTCTCCAAACCCTTCCCTTTACATTCTTGCAAGTTGCATGCTTTACTTTCTGCTGCTGATAGACTATTTGCATGCTTGCTTGAATTGTGTTAAGAGTGCGTGACTTGTGGTAAGATAGGTAAAATCTGCCAAAGACTAAAATTGGGAAAAGGATAGATTTTTATTTGGTCAAGTAGTCTAATCACCCCCCCCCCATTTCGATCCTACAGCACGTGCTGGCGAGATTGGGAACGCCGACGCGTCCACCTCGACGCGTCGCGGCGAGGAGCGGAACGCCGACGCGTCCTCCTCGACTAGTGGCGGCAAGGAACGGAACGGCGACGCGTCGCGTCGCGGCAAGGAGCGGAACGCCGATGCGTCCTCCTCAACTAGTGGCGGCGAGGAACGGGACGGCGACGCGTCCGTAGCAGCGAGGAGCGGAACACCGACGCGTCCTCCTCGACTAGTGGCGGCGAGGAACGAACGGCGACGTGTGACCGTCCACGCGGTGTAGCGAGGGGCTCCTAGGGCTTGGGAGGGGCGATGCCATGGTGGTCGACATGAGAGGGAGGGGGAGGAGATAGCGATGAACGTGAACGTGAGGGGGAGGAGATAGCGATGTCGTGGGAGGCGCAGTATTTATAGCGAGCAATGGCACACCTACGTAAGATATGGAGTGAGCTGCACTGACTTAACTGCAGGTCCAGTTGCATAACTGACATGTGGGCCAGACCCCTGTTGGGCCCATATGTCAGTGACCCAATGCACCTGCAGCTAAGTAACAGCTACGTGGGCATATTTGTTGGAGTAAATAATGGGGGAGCGAAGGGGTGGAAATATTGCTGGTCACAACGGATTGGACGAGCGTGGGGGAGGAGAGTCATGCATGCAAATTAAATTAACCCCGCTAAAAAACGATATTTTAAACGTGGCTACTCGATTTGTGGCAACTGGCGAGCCACCGCACTCCAAGTCGTTCACCTGTGGTCCCGACCATCAACTCCTACGGATCAAATTATCACGCGAGCTGACTATTCATACAAAGGTGCTCCACCACATACCAGGTACCCGCGAATGCAGCAATCGTGCACCTAGGGTTTTAGGGTTTATTTGTTAATGTCGCCTTTACGTAACACTCATGTGTGCGAGACAGTGAGAGGCCGATTGCGTGCGTGCGCCTCTTCTCTTCGTATATGTACTCCACCGTTTGTCTGGTGTCCAAAAAATTATGATAACTACTAGCAATGTGCCAATGCGTTGCCACACGATCAAAGTAGATTAATACATATTCACTGATTTGATAGGAAAAAAAAGTCTAGTTTTGAAATACGTATATCACTAAAAATATGTTATGTTTCACTCAAAATATATTCCTTTGGCGGTTTTGATGAGATAAGGGAGGAATGTTGTTGGTTTCAAGATTCGAGAAGTGGCATATGTCTAATTTCTACTCTTACTAGCAAGATGTCCATGCGTTGCACGGAACATCAAGATCTTGTGGGAGAAAAGGATGAACGAGGGAAGGCCTTATCTGCAAATGTGGTGAAGAGTGCGGGTAAATTGCCATATTTTCCTTCCTATCCGTCAGATATAAATCGGGCGACCTACATTGCAGGATGGCAGGCCCACCATCATCACCAACTCTATTTTTTATCCCTACTCTTATAAAAAGAATTGTCGGTGATGATCGTGTGCCCGCCATCCTGCAATATAGGCCATCCGATCTATATCTGACAGATAGGAAGGAAACTATGGCAATTTTGCAAAAAGATACCCACACCCCTCTCCACATTTGCAAATAAGGCCTTCCCTCATTCATCCTTTTCCCCCACAAGATAAACTACTCATACAAATGCATCTTGATGTTCCATGCAATGCATGGGCATCTTGCTAGTTGTTGCAAAAAGCCCATGTGTGTGTGAGAGAGAGGGAGAGTGGAGGAGGACGGAGTGCATGTGTGACAAAGACACAAGGAGTGTGTGTGCGATAGGTATCAGCTTAAAATGAGGCGATAGTGTGTGTGTGCACGATCGAGAGGGCGTGCCTCAAGAAGGTAAGAAAATCTACATAGATACAAGGAGCGGGAGAGAGACATGTATGCGATGGTGGAAGCACAAGTGTGCGGGTGTATAAACCTATCTAGAGGCTAGCTAGTAGATAAATGTTTGTGAGAGAAATACGAGTCGGGATGCGAAAGCGAGAGTTTTGTGTGTGAGAGAGAGAGACGGTAGTCGGGAAGGGGAGTGGAAGTGGGAGTTGTGTGTGTGTGTGTGTGTGTGTGTGTGAGAGAGAGAGAGAGGAGACGGTAGTCGGGGTTGTCTGATCAGTAAACAAATGAATAATGTCAGTCTGGGATGGAGATGAAAAAGAGACCGCAACAAATGTTGTGTCTACAGGAGAGGGAGAGAGAGAGAGAGTAATTTTAGTGGTATGAGTGATATGTAGAGACATATAGGGTGTGTGAGAGAATCCCATAGAGAGAAAGACAAAGTGAAAGACGAGTGGAGACTGTGTGTGTGGCGGTGAAAAAGAAAGCTTAGGTACCGAGTGATACCAGAGAACAGTAGAGACGTGAGAGATAATGAAAACCGTGTAATGTATAATGATAGGGAGAGTGTGTCTCAAGGGAGACGTCGAGAGACCATGTTTGCGAGGATAGGAGAAACATGAAGTGAGCGTGCGGGTGAGCTGGAGAAAAGAGAGTGATAGCTACCTGAAGGAGCATGCATGCGAGAGAGATGGGAGTGAAAGGAGTGAACAAAAAAGGGATTCAAATATTTGAATTCGAGATGATGATGATACATGTAATCCATACTCGAACCAAAATTGATCTATCAAACATGCATACTCATATGAATTCACACACATCTATGTTATTTAATATGTAGATATTAATGATCCATACATTTTAGTAGAACATAATTTGGTTAAATTTTTTCAAGTTCAACCTTAAGGTTTCGAGATCGTTGTATTTGTAAATCATATTATACATATAAAGGAGCAGATTTCTTTGTTGTGCTTTTGAAAGTATATATAAAAAATGATGTATATAGAATGTAATTCCAATTGAAAATGGATCCCGCCCGAAAAAAATAGAATACAAATGGGATTCGAATTGAGTTGGCACTGTAAACGTGCACTCTGCAAAATTTGAATGAAGTGGGGAAAGTCGCAGTAACCACCCGAAACCAAAATCTGCGAGATGGAAATCACTACTGCCTATCCCTGCCACGCAAAGCCTATCTGCTGGATTTCTATAGGTTTCGATAGGAGTAGGTTTGTAATTTCACCCAAACGTGATGTAACCGCCTCTCACACGGATTCATACATGGTGGGCGCCAAAACACAGTGTGTCCTCGGCCGAAATTGACTCCCTCCCCGATTCATATTCATACATGGTGGGCGCCAAAAACAAACTCTCGTCGGCAAATATTCGGTGTATGCGAGATTATCGTCCTATCCCCAACCGACTAATGTTGTTTTGATGTAGTAGAAATTTGAAACGGGGGCTAAGTTTGTAAATTTCCTCGCATTTGAGACAAGCGCGCCCTGAATACATGGTTCCCCCCTTCCTCTCTACCTCCCTTTTTCCCATTCATACTCCGTGGGTGCTAAAACACCCTCTCCACCCCACCCTCCTCCGTCCGCCGCCGTCCGCCACCCCATCCACCGCCGTCCTCCTCCACCATGTCGGAGCTAATACCCCGACGCCGCCTTCCATTGCAAGAGATCGACCTCTCTCATCCATGGCTTCGAACCGGGATCCTTGCATCCCGTCCTCTCGCTTCATCCCCGCCGTCGTCCACCTTGTTGGCGCCGCTCCTACGACCGTCTCATCCACCACGCCCTGTCACCACTGTCTACCCTCCTAGATCTGCTTCCACGCTGCCGACGGCCATCGCTACCGCAGCACCGTCAAATTCTCAGCAGATGCGTACACGGCGCCACACCAGAGGCAGTACTCTTTCGTATCTGCTCAACTTATTTATCACAGCAAGAAAATAGATCGCCACTGCTTTACTCTGATTTCTTGTCTTGGTTGTGAAGTTGCCTTTGTCCGGTTTGCGCCTTCATATCCTCCATGGCACGCTCAACACTATACTCCCAATGCTTATGGTTTTCCCCTTTTATATTCCACACTAGTTAAATCACAATAGACTAAATTTCAAAATTGGGTCAATCGATTTTTCAGAGCTTGCCGGAGTTTGCCGATGCGATTGAAGGGGCTCGGGCGGTTGTGGGGCCTCGCCGAACAAAGAAAACTCGACGCGGGTGGGGTTGGGGTGGGGTGGGGGTGGGGGTGGCGGAGGAACACAGGCGATAGGGGCGGTGGTCCGGCCGGTGGCCCGTGCGGTGTTCTGTATGGGAAGAATCAGAGACGAGGAAGAAGAAGGGTTAGGAGACGTAGGATCTTCATCCAACCGCCTGAAATGGTCGAGAGACAGTTGGGAGTTGCATTCTTAATGTGCTCTGGTTCATCATGTGTGGGCACTGCGGAACCAACATTTTATAATCCAAAATCTGCTTGCTCTTCTTTACCATGTTCCTCTTCTGTTCTTCTTTAATATGTACTCTCTTCATTCCTAAATACAAGTCTTTGTATAGATTCCACCATGGACTACATATGGAGCAAAATGAGTGAATCTACACTCTAAAATGTATCTGGATACATCTATATGTGATCCATAGTGGAAATCTCTACCAAGACTTATATTTTGGAATGGAGGGAGTATGATAGTAGTACAATATGTTCCTTGTACTGAAGATGAGCAGGGAAATTTGTAGTGTAGAGGTCTATATGGTCGGTTGTGATGGACACTTTGAGCCTCTTTGATTCGTAGGATCTTGTAAACATAGGAATAGGATTTGTAGTGGCCTGCCCACTTGAATCCTATAAGAATAGCAAGGAAATGCGGGGAGCTGTGTCGCCTTTGAGAGTTACACTGATATTAACAGTACCGCACCTTCACTAGAAGAGAGCTGGCATCCAAAGCCTTTCTAGCCGTACCGGCAATACTAGCACATATATTCTAGCAAGTTCCACTTTGCTGATTTTACTCTGATGCTTAAGGTTTTCCCGTTATATCTACACTATGATCTGTGTAGCTGCTTTGTGTCGCACTAGCAGCAGTCCACTCTTGAAGCTAAACACTGCAATGACTTACAAAATTGGCACCAAGGCATTGAGTGCCATTCTGGATGCAATGAAACTCATACGCTCACCACCTGTTGAATCTTGTTCAGAATATGATCCTAATGACTATTCTAACCTCGAGGAGTCAAAGGCAGATGGCCTGTCCTGTTCACCCATCAAGGTGCCTGTTCTAATTTGGCAATGTTTTATTGATTGTGGGTATCTTGCACATATTGTATTGCATTTCTTCTACTTTGTTGCACCGCCATCTGCTTAATTTACTCATCATATATGTCGAGATGCCATGCCCATCCATTATCAATACATATTCCATCTGTCATCGTACCATGTTTTTCCACTCAAATGTTGTTCTTGTGCATCAGACATCAAAAAGGAAGAGGGTGATTGCCGAACCTGAAGGAGCACCAGCAAAGTCCTTAAAAAACGTGGTGGTGCCGGAGAAATCAGATAGCACCCCACTTATATTGGCTATACAACAAGTGACACAAAACGTAGGACCGACTCCAGTAGACTGTACCCATACTTCACTGGCCACACCACTAGCCCCACCACACAGGACCTGCACTCCAGCAAAAGGTATACCGATTTCATTTGCCATAGCACCAGCTGTACCACAGAAAAATCCCACTCCAGCAAAAAGTACAGCAAGTCCACCGGCCGAAGACCTATCCCAACTGCAGAGACGGCCAATTCATGTAGATTGGAACCCCATTCCATTTATTCCCAGTTTAAAAGACAATGCTTTCAATGTTGTTAGGGACTACGTGCATATATTCCCATCATGGGAAGATTATTGTGAAGACAAACACCATTTTCACATCTTCCTGTCCAACTTACGTGTAAGTGCTATTATTCATGGTTATTATTTTCTTGTTTTCTGCTGATTGAACACATCAATGATTTACATTATATTGTTGTAACTAGGCGAGGGTCAATCTGGATAGTCATGACGAGCAAAGCTTGCTTGTGCTTTTCAAGGAAGCATTGCAACAGTATCGGTGTTACCTGAGGAAATCACACTTTGATGGCAAGTCTATAAATGAATTTCCGGTGAAGTCTCATGTGCTAAATTTAGAATACATTGAATGGAAAAACCTTGTTATGCACTGGTCTTGTTCCCAGGATGAGGTACTGTCTATGAAATCACATGACAATTTGAACTTCTATTTTTCCGCATGTGCCTTACGGATCTTTTTGCAGGAAATCTGCTCGAAGAAGAATTCCGGTTTGACAAGAACGATAGGATATCGCAAATATGCTGCCCGCTGCTTTGCTCTTGTTAGTACATGTTGTCCTGTATCACTGTACTTGCATACATACCTGGTTCATTATGTGACAGCAGTATGCATGATAGCTTGCTTATCAATTGTTCGCTCCAAATTATCTGATCTGTATGAATGGTTACATTAGTGTAGAATATATCCAATGCAAATGTTTTTAGCCCTGCATTGTTCTTGTAAGTACATGATGTCCTTTATTAGTGTACTTATAATGACAGGTAGTTGTTCATGTACCATCACTCTGCAGCTTATTTTCCTTTGCCCTCCATTTTCTACACATCAGATCTATATTTACTCTTACCATAAGGTTGGTACTGAAGAAGTTTAGTTGTGCATTGCTCTTGGCTGTACCTTTTGCTTGTATCGCTGCACTTACATTTATAGCTACTTGGTTATGTAGCATCACTCTTCATCTTATCTTAAATATTCTCCATTTTTTTGTATATTATCACATCTATATTTACTCTTAACAAAATGTAGAATAAAGGCAATGCTTTTGAAGAAGATTCTATGGTAAACTTCTTGAATTGCCCCCCCCCCATCAGCATGGACAAGGCCTTTATAGAGCCTGTCTTCACCAATAATGTAAGTTTGTCCATCTCAAGCCTTCAAACTTTGTTGTATATATTTGGTTAGGCATGAATACAACAGCTGTTTATTTTTGGTGTTTGCATCAAATTGCTTGTTTAAAGTTTATTATGTCGTTCATAAACAAAAGTTTGTCCTTTCTCAATTTAAGTTTTCAGTTGTACAACCAAGTTCCTTCTTCATACCATGTAAATTAAACTATACAGAGCAAGTGATCTTCTTTTGCACTGCATGTATGCTTCTGTTCTTCATCCGTAATCCAGTGGTGTGGTGAACCTACCCACTATAGCACAATGTCATATTCTGCAATGTCTTAACTATGAACAATGTCATATCATTCTACTATTATTTAAACCGTCTCTTTATTTGCCAATATGAAATGGTATAAATTGACAGCACACTAACCATTGATACTTATGAGTTCTTGATATGTAATCAAGTGGTGTCGTGAAGCTGCCAACTCCTTCACAATGTCATTTCCTGCCATGTCTTGACCTGAACAATACCATATTGTGTTAATGCAATTTTAAACTGTGTCACTTTATTCGTCAGTAAGAAATGTGATGAATTGTCAACACTGATACTTTTGTGTGCAAAACCTGTCATCTGTCTGCTTGTTTATCTTTCAGAGTGAGGAAGATTTAAGTGTTGAACGAGCGAAGTCTCATCATCTTGCTTAGCTGCTTGCGCTGCAGCTCCCCAGCAGGGCTAACCTTTCTTGAACTCTATTGAAGTGCTGTCGGTTTTGTATATTATCTTGTCGGCGTGTTTATTTGCATTGCTGGCGATCTTTGATGCCCAGTGTATGTAATATGTTGTCTGCTTGTGCTTTATTATCATAGTGGCGAACTTTGATGCCCAGTGGATGTAATATGCTGTAATTTCTTTATTGCATAGTCTAGGTCTTTTCTTATTCACGATGTTGCAGTTATTTTACTGTATATATATCCTATCTTCGTAGTAAACCAGCCAAACCGTAAAATTACGGTACATAATCGGGCCGTCATGTAGTCACGGTGTAGGTTGGGCCTGAAACGTGCCGAACAGCTCACGGGCTGGCAGCAGCCCGAAATGAACCCCGGCGCATGATTATGCGAATCAAATCATGGGCTTTTAACAGGCCAAAATTGTCTCGGTCCTTGTTGGGGATATTACTACTGGGCATAAACCGGCCTACCTGGGTCGAATTAACTTCATCAGTAGTTCAAAGGTGTTAAAGCCCAAAGAGGCAGATAAAGGCCCAGGGCCCGTAGTCGGTTTACAACCTGTAGCCGTACACCGGCGTTTGTGCATATACTTGTACTGTAAGTTAGGAACAAGGAGGGACCAACCCGGATACGAATATGAACCAGTGTTGGGATTCTCTGAACCGGCAGGCGTCACCCGTGTATATAAGGGGGCGACCCAGCGGCGGTTCAGGGGACAACAGACAACAACTCGAGACTTAGGTGACGCTTGTTGGCTCCTTAGTCATCGAAACCCCATCAATTCCATCACAACTAGACGTAGGCTTTTACCTTCATCGAAGGGGCCGAACTAGTATAAACTCTCTCGCGTCCCTGTGTCCGCTTTAACCCCTTCAAGCTAACCCGTTGCGATGGCTCCACGACTAAGTCCTTTCTCTAGGACATCTGCCGTGACAAAACCATGACAGTTGGCGCCCACCGTGGGGCTATCGCACAATGGTTTCTAGTTCTTGGAGGGCCGCTTTGAAGGACTCGAGGGCTACGATGTAGGTCGGATGACTAAGAGTCGTCGCGGCAGGCTCTACATCGACAACGCAGGCTGGGGCCCCGAGGCCGGCTCAATTGAGTACGGGTACCGGGTCCCCTTTGGTAGCATTCACGTTTTCATTGGCAAGATCGGTGAACCGGGCCCTGAGCCGGACATCTGCACCGACCTCGTCGAGACGGCTCAGCGTGCGCAATCTGCACGGGTTAAACCGGCCATGAAGCGTGCCTACGTGGGAGTCATCCATGGAGGAAGTTATGAGAACGGATCGGAATTTCGCGGGGCGACTGTCGTTTGTTCCGGTGACGAATCTTCGACCGGAGAAACCAAATCTCTTTATCAGCTACAAGATGGCCGGATTGGGAGCTGTTCCGATGGCGACAGTATTCCGGACCCCTCTGATCTGCCCAACCGGGTTGGAGTATTCATGGCCGGAACACAAGCAGCGCTTCATTCTTCGACAGTTGCGGCAACGATTTCCGGTTCAGCAGCAGCGACGGCTGCCGGGGCAGGAGGCCCTGTGCGCCCGCCGGCTCAGGTTCTATCAGAACTATTTGATGCGTTGGCTGTGCTTATGGCGAAAATTAATCTGCCAGATCAGGATGTTCACAATACGGAGATTGCAAAGGTAAAGGAACAGATCACCCAGGCCAAGGCGGATCTGGCGGCTGAGGACACCAGGATGGCCGCAGAGCGGGCCGCTTTAGATGCACAAGCCTACAGGCTTATGTTGGACCAGAGCGCGTCGCATGAAGTCATGAGGAGGAAGCACCGATCCCGCTTACCTCCGGTTTTCAAGGCCAGAGACCTTTTCAACACCCCAGGGCCAAGAGCCGGCAATCCGCTGGAGGGGAACCGGGCAGAAGCCCCTGGGACCAGTGCACCGGTTCAGCCTCGTCAGATGGACCCGCCTCGTCAAAACACCGTTGTACCTCAGGCTGCTTTAACACCCTCGGGTCACTATTCCAACCCAATGGACAATCTTGTTGCCGCTGCTGCACGGCTGGAGGCCATTCCGATCGAAGGTGACTCGCCGCAGGCAGTAGAGACACGACAGGTCAAGGAACTTCTGAGGACAGCTTTGGCCCAATAGGAAGCGTACTCGTACAGCCGCGACCGGATCCACTCGACCCCTCATCCAAGCCGGAGCTATAGCAGACATATGGATGAACCGGCAGTATCGAGTAATCAATGACGTGGGGCACCCCGGGACAACAACCCGGCGGGTGGTGCTGATGACGCTCAGGGAGTGGTGGACCGGGCCCGCGCGCGCAGGGAGGCCGAGTTAGCCGCACAGCATCAGGCTCGGCAGCTCACGCCAGTTCGTCCAACCACCTTGACTGAACCTGGTATTACTTCTAGTTCTTTAGGGGTGCCTTGCCTTATCCCCGCTTTGCGCAACGTGCGCCTGCCCAAGGATTTCAAAGGCCCGCGCAAGGTACCAAATTACACGGTGGATCAACCTCCAGAGACATGGGTGGAGAGCTATGAGATGGCCATGGAGATGCTCGATGTGGATGACGCAGCGTGTGCAAAATACTTCACCATGATGCTCGAAGGAACGGCCCGTACTGGGTTAAAAAGCTTGCCGGCTAATTCTATCAGTTCATGGGCCCAATTACAGGCCTGGTTTATCAGCAATTTCAAAGATACCTGTAAACAGCCTATGTCGATAGTGGACTTAGCGGCATGCGTCCAAGAGGAAGGAGAATCAACGACTCATTGGGTGCGCCGGGTTTCACAAGTGTTGCACTCCTCAGACCGCATCAACGCTGACACCGCAGTATTAACCCTAGAGGGCAATTGCCGGTTTGGACCCCTGAAGCTGAAGTTGGGACGGATGAAGCGTCATTGCACCGACATGGGGACCCTCATGGCCACTTTGGTGAAATATGCTGATTCTGATAGTACCAAGGATCCCGAATCTGATGATGACAAGACAGGGAAAGGAAAGAGGAACAGCAGCTCCAAAGGTCAGCAGCATCACTGGGTAGGCAATGGCGGAGGAAGCAAGCGTAAAGCGGATGGTAACATGGACTTGGTGGCTAATACCAACGCACAGAACAATGGCCAGCGACGCAAAGGTAGGCCGAAAAATCGTAGTGGGGCACCCAACCCTAACCCAAACCGCCTAAACTATCTGCTAAGCCAGCCCTGTCCAAGACATGGGATGAAGGAGGAACCAGCAAACCACCTTTGGAAGGATTGCTTTATTATGCAGGAGTTCAAGAATTCTAATAATTTCCGGTATGATCACGAATCTGGCGATGGCTAAGGGTCCGGGCCGGGTTACGGTGGAGGAAGTTCCGGTTCAGGATTTAATGGTAATCTGGGCGGAAATAATGGTCAAAATAATCGGAACAACCAGGGTGGTTACAACCAACAGCAGCAACAGTCAGGTTACCAGAGCAACCCAAAGCAGTTGAGTGGTGGGCAGTACCATGTCTTTACCACTAGCTTGGACAAGCGAGACCGGAAGGTTCAGAGGCGGGCGGTCAACTCTGTTGAACCGGCCATACCCCGTTATCTACGTTGGTCTGAACAGCCAATCATATGGAGCAGAGAGGATCACCCACCCCAGGTCGATAATCCGGGTCAGTTGGCTCTGGTGGTGGCGCCTCAGGTGGGAGTTTATAAGTTCACCAAGGTGCTCATGGATGGAGGGAGCAGTATTAACATCCTGTACTATGAGACCTTCCGTCGTATGGGGCTAACAGATAAGAATCTCAAACCGTCTAATACAGTATTCCACGGTGTAGTGCCTGGCAGATCAGCATATCCCGTTGGTAAGATAGCTCTGGAAGTGGCCTTTGGGGATGATCATGATTCCAGGTCGGAGACATTAACGTTTGAGGTGGTGAAAATCCAAAGTCCATATCATGCCCTGTTTGGGCGACCGACATACGCCAAGTTTATGGCTCGGCCCTGTTATGTGTATTTGCAGCTCAAGATGCCGGGTCACAAGGGGACAATAACGGTTCACGGAAGCCGCAAAATTGCTTTGGAATGCGAGGAAGGAGATGCGGCTTATGCAGAGTCGGTTTGTGCCACCGAGGAGTTGAAGCACTATAAAGACAATGTTGATCCGGCGGACATGACTCCGTTGAAGAAGCCAACTACGGAGCATGATCCAGCCCTGAAGTTCAAATCGGCAGCAGAGACTAAGCTTGTTGACTTCGTACCTGGCGATTCGTCCAAGCAGTTCAGCATCAATGCCAACTTGGATCCGAAATAGGAAAGCGCGCTCATCGAGTTCATCTGTGAGAATCGGGACATTTTTGCATGGAAACCCTCTGACATGCCAGGTGTACCGAGGAAACTCGCTGAGCACACACTTAATGTGGATCCTAAATATAAACCGGTGAAACAATTCCTCCGCCGGTTTAACGAAGAAAGACGCAAGGCGATTGGAGAAGAGGTAGCCAGGCTCTTAGTAGCTGGCTTTATTGTTGAAGTTTTTCACCCTGAGTGGCTTGCCAATCCGGTGCTGGTCCTCAAGAAAAACGGCACCTGGCGCATGTGTGTGGATTATACGGATCTTAATAAAGCTTGTCCAGCAGATCCTTTTGCTCTCCCCGTATTGATCAAATTATTGATGCTACGGCGGGTTGTGAGCGTTTAAGTTTTTTGAATGCGTACTCTGGCTATCATCAGATCAAAATGGCAGTTAAGGACCAGGAGAAGACAGCATTTATAACTCCCTTTGGAGCCTTCTGCTATGTGTCTATGCCCTTCGGGCTCAAGAGTGCCCAGGCAACTTACCAACGGTGTGTACAAAATTGTCTTCACAAGCAGATTGGCCGTAATGTACATGCTTACGTGGATGATATCGTGGTTAAATCCAGGGAGAAGGAGACTCTGATTGATGATTTGAAAGAAACCTTTGATAACCTGAGAACATACATGATGATGCTTAATCCGGACAAGTGTGTCTTTGGTGTACCAGCGGGCAAGCTATTGGGTTTTCTAGTGTCCAACAGGGGAATTGAGGCTAATCCGGAGAAGATCACGGCTATCACCTCCCTGGCTAAACCGAAGTGTATCAACGATTTTCAACGCCTGGCAGGCCGGATTGCTGTGCTAAGTCGGTTTATCAGTCGCCTGGGTGAGAAGGCAATCCCTTTGTATCAGATGTTGAAAAAGACGGATTAGTTTGTCTGGAGTTCTGCTGCTAATGAAGCATTTGAGGACCTAAAGCGGCAATTGGCCAATCCGCCTGTGCTCGCCGCTCCCGTTGACAAGGAGCCGTTACTGCTATATGTTGCTGCTAATGTTCGGGCGGTCAGCGTAGCTATTGTGGTGGAGCGAAAGGAGGCAGGTAAGGAGCATCCGGTTCAACGTCCGGTCTATTATATCAGCGAGGTGCTCATTGATTCCAAGCAAAGGTATCCGCATTGGCAGAAGCTGGTGTATGGAGTTTTTATGGCAAGCCGGAAGCTTAAACAATATTTCTAGGGGCACTCAATTATGGTGGTCAGTTCTGCTCCTTTGGGAGATATCATCCAGAACCGGGAAGCAACTGGCCGGATTGCAAAGTGGGCCATAGAGCTGGGGCCGTACGGTTTGAAGTATGTGCCTCAGACAGCGGTTAAGTCTCAAGCACTTGTTGATTTCATCAATGATTGGACGGAAATGCAAGCACCTGAGGAAAGGCCGGATCATACGTATTGGACCATCCATTTTGACGGATCCAGGCAGTTGGAAGGCTCGGGGGCTGGAGTCGTATTAACTTCCCCAAGAGGTGATAAGTTTTGTTATGTTCTCTGTTTAATGTTCCCTTGTACTAACAATGCAGTTGAGTATGAAGCCTTGCTCCATGGTCTCCGGATGGCTAAGGAGATGAATCTAAATCGAGTTAAGTGCTTCGGTGACTCGGACCTTATGGCTCAGCAAGTGTCTGGCACTTGGGACTCCAAGGACCCACTCATGGCAGCATATCGTCGCGAGGTGGATACTGTCGCAGGTTATTTCAAGGGCTATCAGATGGACCATGTGGACCGACGGAAAAATGAAGCGGCAGATGCTTTAAGCCGGCTGGGCTCTTAGCGCAAACCGGTCCCACCCAATGTTTTTCTGGATGTGCTGCACAACCCGTCGGTCAAGATCCCTGGTGAAGAGGATTTGGCTATTCCTGATCCGGAGGCTCAATTGGTGGCGGCTCTTCATGTTATTCCGGATTGGACGCTTCCTTACCTGGCGTACAAAAACCGGGGTGAGTTGCCAGAGGATGAAATTCTAGCCCGGCAGATAATCCGGCGATCCAAGTCCATGGCTATCATCAACGGCGAGTTGCATCATTGCAGTATATCAGGGGGTTTTCGACGCTGCGTGTCTCCTGAACAAGGCCGTGAAATCTTGCGTGAGATCCACGAAGGAGATTGTGGTCACCACGCCGGTTCAAAGTCTCTGGTGGCTAAAGCGTTTCGCCATGGTTTTTATTGGTTAACTGCTCATGCTGATGCGGAGGATCTGGTCAAACGATGTGATGGGTGCCAAAGGTTTTCAAGGTGTGCTCATGTACCGGCTCAAGAATTGAGAATGATTCTGATTACTTGGCCGTTTGCAACTTGGTGGCTGGATATGGTTGGGCCTTTCAAAAGGTCCAAAGATAAGAAGACCCACCTCCTGGTGGCGGTTGACAAGTTTACAAAGTGGGTGGAGGCAGAACCTGTTAGCAAGTGTGATGCGGCCATGGCGGTTCAGTTCATCAAAAAGGTGATTTTCCAGTTTGGCTTTCCGCATAGTATTATCATAGATAATGGTACCAATTTATCCAAAGGTGCTATGAAGGAGTTCTGCGAGCGGGAGCACATCCGGCTCGACGTTTCATCAGTGGCACATCCACAGTCCAATGGTCAAGCAGAAAGAGCTAATCAAGAGATCTTGAGAGGCATCAAGCCCCGGCTCATGGTTCCTTTGCAGAGAACGCCGGGTTGTTGGGTAGAAGAATTACCATCTGTGCTATGGAGCATCAATACAACACCCAACAGATCAACAGGATACACACCATTCTTCATGGTTTATGGAGCGGAGGCGGTTCTCCCCAGTGATATCCGCCATGATTCACCTCGTGTCACGGCTTATATTGAAGCGGACAACGAGACAGCACAGCAAGATGCTTTGGACCGGTTGGATGAAGAGCGTGACATCACAGCCGCCCGATCGGCGATTTACCAACAGGATCTTCGTCGTTATCACAGTCGCCGGGTCAGAACCAGAACCTTTCAGGAAGGAGATTTGGTGCTTCGGCTCATCCAAGATCAGACTAATATGCATAAGCTATCCCCACCTTGGGAGGGGCCTTTCGTGGTCAGCAAGAATCTGCATAACGGGTCGTACTATCTGATCGATATTCGAGAGCATAAGGACTCACGTACATTAGAGGAGGAGACTAACAGGCCGTGGAATATAGCTCATCTTCGGCCTTACTATACTTGAGCCATTGGCTATACTTATGTACATATTGCGACAATGTATATGTTATGATAATAAACCGGACCCTCAGCTAAAGCGGGGTATCTGTTCTTTTACATCATGTGAGGTTACACAGACTTGCTCTAAAGCGGCCCCTGGTTTACCCCTTGAGTTCGCTTTGCTAAAAGCATCGCGTTATATCACTTGGAGGATTGGTCGTGTCTGAACCAATACCATGCCTCTTGATAGGCGAAAGCCACCAGATCACTTGGGGACTAGGTCATGTCTGAACCAGTCACGCCTCTTAATCGGCCTAAGGCCACAGAATCACTTGGGGGCTTGGTCGAACCCGAACCATGACCACGCCATTTAGTCGGCATAAATGCCACGGTTTCATTTGGGGACCTGGCTGACTAGAACCATAGTTACACCTAATGGGAGCTTGGTCGTGTTTGGCCATGGTAACGCCATTTGATCAGTTTAAATAAAACTTTTCTTTTGCTTCACACTTTTCTTTAAAGGGGGGTTTTTGCTTTTCATTGTGCATTTTTTAAACCGACAATTTTTTTTTCAATTGACGGAACACAGTTCACGTCAATCCGGAGACTATTTGATCGGTTTGATCCGTGTTGTTAACATCCTCTTATGGAGTAACACGGTCTTTATTATAACCCGGCACGGTTTACAATGGTAAACCAGCATCATATATATATATATATATATATATATATATATACAGGAGCTGTTATCTCCTCCGACAAGTGTGGGTTTGCAAAACTCCGCTTCAAGATTGGCCAAGCCAACTTCACGCTCAATGACGACAGGTATTATGTATCTCAAAAATTTGGTCATATACTTAAAAATTTGTTTGGCCCAATCAGATATTGGCTGCGAGCAGTCCGGATGCAAATTGGGCCGTAGTTAGGCCCAACTATATGATGGGCTTTTAACAATCCGAAATTAATATAGGGCCGAAATGTTAAACGGGCCCTTAACAGGCCAAAACTAATATCAGGCCGAATTACTAAGTGGGCCTTTAGCAAGTGGGCCCAAAAGCATAGTGTCCAGTTGACGGGCCGAATCTGATATGGGCCATAATTGAGCCCAAAGCCTCTTAAAGGGCCGGACCTGATCTGGGCCGTAATTTGGCCCAGAACGTGGTAGGCTTTTAACAGGCCGGATCTCATATGGGCCACTATTAGGCCCGGAGCGTGACAGGCCATTAATGGACCGGATCATATATGGGCCCACATTTGGCTCAAAACATGGCAGCCAGTTAATGGGCCGGCCTACTAGGGTCCTCAAAATCTTGTGGGCCTACAGCTGGGCCGGCCCATTAATGTCGGCAAAATCTCGTGGGCCTTTAGCTGGGCCGACCCATTATGATCCGCAAGAATCTTGTGGGCCTTTACCTGGGCCGGCCCATTATGGCACACAAAAATCTTGTGGGCCTTTACCTGGGCCGGCCCATTATGGCCCGCAAAATCTTGTGGGCCTTTAGCTGGGCTAGCCCATTATGGTCCGCAAAATCTCGTGGGCCTTTAGCTGGGCCGGCCCATAATGGTCCGCAAAATCTTGCGGGCCTTCAGTTGGGCCGGCCCATTTAAACTTGATGGGCCAGTTCACGTGTCAACATATCATAGGTGTGTCTCGCCCATTGGATGAGTGACACCTGTGCCAACGCGAACCTGACACGTGTCTCCTCCAGCCAATGATGATTTTACACATGGAAAATCCCCATTGGTCGGGGCTGTTAACGGGTTATCGGATCCAAAACCCGACCCGATAGCTTAACGGTGTTCTGTTACGGTGGATGCCACGTGTCGGTCACCCTTAACGAAAGCACTTCTGTGACCTGCGATTTATCATCATGGAAGTGGACACTTTCGTGATGATAATTTTGGTAATGTCATGGAACACTTCTACGACAACACAGGTATGACTATCTTGATTCTGTCATAAAATCGTCATGGATGTACATGCATGACAGAAAATGCGACCTACTGTGACAAACACGTATCATCATGGAAGTGTATTTTTTTTGTAGTGATGGATTCAACTTGACTAAGATATTTCTCGTGGATAAGTTGCTTCACGCTCTTGCTCCGTATCATCATCAAATGGTGTGGGACATAAGACAACACCATGACATCATATCCACCTTCCAACTATTTGAAGAGTCAAAGGCAAATGCTACAAAACATCTTGCCATGCATGGTACCCCAACATCAAAAATCAATCTTGCATTGAAGGCCAAGCATGTATGTGAAGAAGAGCAAAGTGAAGAAGAAGAAGATGAAGATGATGAAGATGGTGATGAGACTGAATCTTATGAGGGCCCTTCATATGAAGACATGGCTCTCTTTGTCAAGAAGTTTAGCGCAGGAAAATTCAAAGGAAGATTCCAGAAGAAGAAAGTGAGAAAATGCTACCACTGTGAAGAAACCAACCACTTCTCCAACGAATGCCCTTATGAGAAGAGAGAAGATAAACCAAGGTTTCCCAAGACCTTTCCCAAGAAGAAGTTGCTAAATCCTTTGAACTCCAAGCTCAAGAAGAGAGATGGGAAAGCAATGGTTGCTCAAGAAGAATCCGATGATATTAGTGGCGTTGCCGGAGTTGCTCAAGATTCTCAAAACACGTTGAGGCTAGTCAACAAGAGTGGTGATGTTGTCACCTACAACTACATGAAGGACTGCAAGGGCAACACTCACAATTGCCTAATGGCAAAGGCCGTGATAGAAGATGAAGAGGACCAAAGCTTTCCTGACAAGGTCAAGGTAACCCCATGATCAAACCCTCCTCTTTTCACTCCTCTTACTCCTAGTGATGAGTATCTTGATGCGAAGGATAGTTATGAGGAAGATGATATAGATGATCCTATGCTTGCTAAACTAAACAAGTTCATGTGCTCCCTCAAAGGAAATAAGTTCACTATGTTTCGTATGCTTATGGAAATGGTGAGTAAGCACACCATCACCATTAAGGAACTCGAAACCCTCGTCACCGAGGAAAAGTAAAAATGTGAAATCCTTGAGCAGAAAGTCCAATATGAGGAAGCACGAAATGATGAACTATGCTTGAAAATTGGTGCAAACATTGATGTTCATACTAAAGATCTTGCCTCCTTGAAAAATGCTATTGACTCTTGTGAAGAATTGATGAATGATAAATGTAAGCTTGTAAAGTCTAATGCTTCACTCTCTAAGGATTGTGAGCTTCTATCCGTGTCCCTCAAGACTAAGGAAGAAGAGATCACCCTTCTTACAAAGAATTTTGAGACGCTCAAGCTTACTTATCTTGAAACTCTAGCCAAGGCTTACTCTTCTCCTATTATCAATGTTGATGCTTGTACTACTAACTCTAGTAGTGATCTAGCATCTATTCTTGAGGAGAATCGCTTTCTCAAGGCTCAAATTGAGAAAGGTCTCATGACATGTGCTCAAGGGCAAAAGAACCGTAATGAGGTATTGAGCCAACACAATGAGGTGTTTGCCAAAGAGGGACTCGGGTTTGACCCAAGCACAAGCAAGAAGAAGATGTCCTCTCAAAAGTGCACCACTCCGCTAAAAGAAACTTTTGTATGAGAAGGGCACAAGGAGAAAGGTAAGGTTGTTAGTGGGAAGGCCACAAGGGGCATGCCCACTCTCAACAAGCCAAAAGAGTTCATGCCTCCATCCTATGTACTTCGTAAGACTAAGGATGGAGAATTTTATGCTAAGTTTGTTGGTCCTCGAAATGCATTCCGGTTTTATGCTATTTGGCTCCCTAAGACCCTTGTGACTAACTTGAGAGGTCCCATTGCAAAATGGGTGCCTCTAACCAAGTCATAATTGTGTGTAGGTTGCCTTCTCCAGTGGAGTAAAATGGGTGATTGATAGTGGATGTACCAATCATATCAACGGAGATAGCACATTGCTTTACGATTTCATGGAAGCTATTCAACCATTTATGAGCATTATGTTTGGTGGAGGATCAAAATGACAGGTACTAGGGTTGGGCAAAGTGGCTATCACAAATGACATGTCTCTTGCAAATGTCATGCTTGTCCAATCCCTTAAATACCATTTGCTTTATGTTCGCCAATTGGCTTCTGTTGGCTATGATACACTCTTTGGACTAATGGATGTGAAAGTCTTTAAGAGAGATACTCTCGAAGTGGCCTTTGTTGGAGAGTTGGATGGCAACCTTTACACGGTTGATTTCTCAAAAGAGAGCACATTCCATGCAACTTGTCTAATGGCCAAGGCCGACAAGGGGTGGCTATGGCATCGCCGGCTAGCCCATGTCGGCATGAGAAATCTTCAAGATCTCTTAAAGGGTAATCACATCCTTGGACTAACAAATGTCTCTTTTGAGAAAGATCGTGTGTGTAGTGCATGCATAGCCGGGAAGCAACATCAATCAAAGCACCCACCCAAGAATATTGTGTCTACTTCAAGGCCTTTTGAGCTCCTTCATGTGGATCTTTTTGGGCCTCCTTCATGGGATAGTCTTGGTGGGAAAAAGTATGGGCTTGTCATTGTTGATGATTACTTAAGATATACATGGGTCTTCTTCCTCAAGTCCAAGGACGAGACAAAGATCACCTTCATTTATTTTGCCAAGCAAGCTCAACGCAAGTTTGACAAAGAAATCATAGCAATAAGAAGTGATAATGGCTCCGAGTTCAAGAACTACACCTTGGAAGAATTTCTTAGTGATGAAGGGATTGAGCATCAATATTCAGCTCCATACACTCCCCAACAAAATGGTGTAGCAGAAAGGAAGAACCGCACACTTGTGGAGATGGCAAGGTCCATGTTGGATGAATACAGGTCGCCACATAGTTTTTGGGCTGAAGTTGTCAACACCGCATGACATGCTTCAAACCGGCTCTTTCTCCACACTATATTGGAAAAGACTCCATATGAGCTCTTAACTGGGAACAAGCCAAATGTCAAGTACTTTCATGTATTTGGGTGCAAATGTTTCATCCTCAACAAAAGAGAATGGTTAGGAAAAACCATTGAGGGCATATTTGTTGGCTATGGATCAAACTCTCACGCCTATAGAGTCTACAACAAATCCAATGGATGTGTTGTAGAAACTTGTGACGTGGTGTTTGATGAATTTAATGGCACCCATGGGGAGCAAGTTGATCTAAGTTATGCAGGTGAAGAAGATTCTTCTCAAGATATCTTGACCATGGGTGTTGGTGCACTTCTTCCGATGGAACAAGAACCTCATGATGATGAATAAGAAGATGGAAGCTTCACGCATCATCAAACTACCTCAACACCCATACCACCAGAAGCTCCGATTGCTCAACCAATGCCCATAGACCAAGTACAAGATGATGATCAAGTTCCTCTTCATGATAATCAACAAGAACAAGATCATCCTCAAGGTCAAGAACAAGAAAGTACAATCATTGACGATGAACCTCAACAAATGCAAGATGAAGAAGAAGATCTTCCACCACACATCACTAATCCATATGTTGAGGATGTGGATGATGGACATGAAGTTGAACCTCGTGAAACTCTTACCTCCATCATGCCTCGTGTGGCCAGTCGTGTTGATGTTGACAAAATTCTCACCGGCATATCGGAAGGTAGAGTCACTCGTAAACACTTGACAGACTTTTGTGCACACTTCTCTTTTGTGTCTAGTGTTGAGCCTCTCAAGGTACAAGATGCATTGAAGGACAACGATTGGCTCGTTGCTATGCAAGAAGAGTTGAATAGTTTTGAATGCAACCAAGTGTGGTCATTAGTCAAGAGGACAACTACCATACACAACGTCATTGGAACAAAGTGGATTTTCAAGAAAAAGCAGGATGAGAATGGTGTAATCATCCGTAACAAGGCAGGGTTAGTGGCACAAGGGTACTCACAAGTTGAAGGTTTGGACTTTGGTGAGACCTTTGCCCCTGTTGCCCGTCTTGAATCCATTCGCATCTTACTTGCTTATGTTGCTTTCAATGGTTTTACATTACATCAAATGGATGTGAAGAGTGCTTTCCTTAACGGTCCTCTACAAGAAGAAGTATATGTATCACAACCACCTGGGTTCGTTGATCCCGATCACAAAGACTATGTGTATAAACTTCATAAGGCCTTGTATGGCCTCAAACAAGCACCTCGTGCCTGGTATGATCATCTTAAGAAGTTTTTACCTGATGATGGTTTGTGAGAGGGGTGATTGATCCCACTCTTTTTACTAAGAGGGACAAGGGTGATTTGATCTTATGCCAAATCTATGTAGATGATATCATTTTGGTTCTCCTAACATTCATTTGTGCAAGAATTTTGCGGCTTCCATGACCAAGAATTTTGAAATGCCACTCAATGCGGATTTGAAGTTCTTCCTCGGATTTAAAATTCAACAATTTCAAGAAGGATTTTTCTTGTCTCAAGCCAAATACCTCAAGGATATCCTAGAGAAGTTTGGCATGTCTGATGCTAGTCCATGTAAGACACCCATGCCAACCAAAATTGTACTCACTGAAGACACAAATGGTATTCCTTTCGACCCATCTATTTACCGCTCTATGATTGGTTCACTGATTTATCTTTGTGCATCTAGACCAGACATCATGTTTAGTGTATGCATGTGTGCTAGATTCCAAGCTTCCCCTAGGGAAAGCCATCATAAGGCAGTTAAGCACATTCTTAGATACCTTGTTCACACCCAAAAGTTGGGTCTATGGTACCCCAAGGATGCTAAGTTTGATCTCATTGGTACACGGATGCGGATTGGGCTGGTGACAAAGTGGATCGTAAGTCCACCTCCGGCGCATGTCAGTTTCTTGGACGCTCCTTGGTAAGTTGGTCCTCGAAGAAACAAATTGTGTTGCCCTCTCCACCACAGAAGCTAAATACATTGCAACCGCCAGTTGTGCCACTCAATTTCTATGGATGAGGCAAACTTTGAAGGATTACGGTATCACCTATAGACATGTGCCTCTTATATGTGATAATGTAAGTGCCATCAATATTACCGAGAACCCCAAAGATCATACATGCACCAAGCATATTGATATTAGGTATCACTTCTTGAGAGATCATGTGGAGAAGGGTGATATTGACATTGCTCATGTTGGCACAGATATGCAACTTGCAGATATTTTCACCAAGCCATTGGACGAAGCAAGGTTTTGTCAACTAAGGCGTGAACTTGGTATCTTGGAGCTTGACAATATTATGTGAAATATAGTACCCATTCATGCATGAACTTAATGTCTTGTCTTGATGTAGGCATATATTTAGGGGGAGACATTCAATTCATGAGTATTCTCACCCTACATAATGCATAAATAGAACAAACACTCTCAAAGTTATCATGGCTCAAACTATGGTGCTTTAACATGATGGAGTCGAGAATATGTGCCCAAAGTCTACATCTTTGCGGTACTATGTTCCATATGCTCAAACATGGTGACCTCGGTCACCGCTTGTGCATTGCTTATGTGGACCTTTCGTTGCTTATTTTGGTTGGGTTGTTATTACATCTTAGTGTGGCCTTAGATTACTTAGGTTTTCACCCCTATAATTCTCTCAAAACTCCTTGGCGGAGTCTATATCAAATCATATTTGTTGGCCCCTTCCAAATCTCTCCCTCCTGCCTGGTCTTGTTGTCCAGTGGCCGGACATCCGGCTCCTCAGCCGGACATCCGGGCCCTGGAGCAAATTCTTCTGTTGCTCTAACTGCAATCATGCACGTTCAGTGGCCAGACATCCGGGCCCTGAACCTCTTGCTCCTTGACCCCCACACGCCGGATATCCGGGCTTATCCCCGGATGTCTGGCCCGTTGGCCCTTGTTTCTCTGATCTCTGACCTCCGCTCGCCGAATATCCAGTCCAGGCCCCGGATGTCCGGCCCGTAGCCCACAGCTACATATAACAGGGGCGAGGCTTGGGATTTGGGGGCAGTTCCTCCCGTTCATATCCCCATCTCACCACATAGCCGCTGCCACCGGGTCGTGCTCCGGTGCTGCCCCAGCTCTCTCCTCCGACCTCCGGCCCCGATCTCCTACCCACAGATTATCCTCCTCCCGATCTACGGTTCTATCCAATCCATTTCTTGGGTTGTGGTGTGAATCTCTCGGGAGGGACCGGTGTACTGTGGGATTCACCACCGGAGTTCTTCATGGCACGTACCAAGAACTGCGGCCCCCAGCGCCCCGAGCCTTCTTCTCGGGGTATGGATGCTATCTCTCTTGCATCTTTCTCTTGTTGTGACCAAATTATATTAGGGTTTCATTTTCTCTCATGTATATCTTGGCATATCTCTCTCTCTAGAGTTTTGGTATCTATTCCCTAAGCTTAATCATCTCTCTATGCACTCGGCTAATCAACTTAATCATGGGAATGCCAAATTTTTGATCTACCACTTGGACTTGTCCTATGGTCATGATCGAAAATGTTCATCTCGCTGTTTAATTTGCTTTATCCTTGTTCATACTCTTTGGCTCCTTCTCATGGGGACCTATTATTATCGGTTTTTAGTCGCTCGCCGGCAAGGCTCGACTGACTCCGATGAACATGCTCAGCCTAAGAATAAGAAGACCACCACCAAGGTGAAGAAGCAGGCACCATCCACAAGTCCGTCAGCCTTAGATACGAATGATGAGGACTATGTTGGGGAGGAAGAGGATGACTTTGCTCCAAGACATTCTATCGGCCAGTCCAAGCCTGGCACTAGGAGGGCACCGGTGCCTCAAGTCTGTGGTTCTGCAATGCCTGTTGTCCATGGTCATCGCATCTCCATGGAGCTTCCTGACAGTGGGGATTGCCCCATTCACAACTTCACAACTGTGGGGGCGGGTCAATATCTTGTGTTCCGTCGGGATGTCAATCAATATGAGATGGTGGCTGATGCCGAGGATCCTCGGTTCCATACTCGTATGCAGCAGGATCTCTATTCCAGTTTCGTCCATGGGCGAGGACTTGCTCGTCACAAATTCATGGATCTCAAATTCCAGCGTGACCATCCTGCCATGTTCCCTAATAACCCGGTCAAGATCATTGATGATATGACTCTAGGTCCTGCAATGACCTTCACATGTGATTGGAATGAAGCTGCCATTATTCAGTTCTACGCCACTTGTTTCTTTGGTCTGGACAACACTCTCACATGGCGGACTGATGACACTACACTGAGTATCACCTATGATTGGTTTGTTCAGATTTTGGGCTTCTCTGGCATTGGACATTGCATTCACAGTATGGATCCAGATTATAAGCCCAAAGGGATTGATGCTTGCTTGCCTCTTGTGAAGCCTCCCTCTCAGCTCACTGACGAGGAACATGGATATCCACTCAATGAAGTATCCATCTTTCGTGCTCCTTACTACATCCTCTATCAGTATGTGCTTCGCACCCTCTATCCTACGAAGGGATATCGCTCAAGAGCTCGCAACTACTATATTGATCTGATGGTATGTATGCATGATGCACCTACTGAGCCTCTTGACACCGCTCACTATATTTGGCATGAGATTCGTCTCGCCAGCTTCATTCAGACGCGTTAGTTCCCATGTGCTCCATTCATTCAGGCCATCATTAATCACACTGCTCCGTTTGAGGTTGTGAAGACCGTCGGGCATTCCATTTGGACGCTGCCTGTTCACATGCGCATGGCTGCTCCTGAACCGGCTGCTACACCTCGACCACCTAGGAAGACTACTAGTGGGTCTCGACCCACTGCTTCCTCCGTGCCCTCTTCCTCGTCTGCCCCTCAGGGACGTCTTGCCTCTTTCTTTGGCAAGGCTCAGTCTGCTATCATGAAGGAAATCACTTTCATCTGTCAGCGGAATCATGATGTTCAGAAGCGCCTCATCATCTCCAAGAATCATCTCAAGCAGCGCCTCCGTGACCGTGGGAGTCCCGTGAGCGATGATGATCCTCTTCACGTGGCTCCGTCCTCGTCCACCTTCGGATTCCCATCTCATGTCGAGTATCCCGAGTTCTTTGATGATGATGATGACATCTACCAGGAGTGATAGAGTCCAATTAGTTCTTCGCCCTTTTTACTTGTTGCTATAAAAGGGGGAGAAGTAGTATCTTAGTACCTTAGGTCATGCTATGTTATGTTGACTATTTGTGTTAACTACTATTTGAACTTATTATGTTGCTACCTATGGTACCTGATCATGTGAGACTATGATATTATCTTGTGGCTATGAAATGTTTTTAAGTCCATATGTTATTGTGGTTTCATATGTGCTTGTCTCTCACATTTACATCTCTTTGAGCTACATATGCTACCATATGAAGATTGTGTTGTACATCCTAACATATTCATCCCATGCACACATTGAGGGGGGGGGGGCTAAAAGCAAATAGAAACATAAACTTATTCTGTACTTTTGCTCTCATGATTGTCAATGCTATGATTATTTATTGCATCTATGATACTACATGTATGGTTGTCATCAACAAACAAAAAGGGGGAGATTGAAAGAGCAATCATGCCCTTACATCATGTTTTGATGTTGATGACAATATACATGTAGGGGACTAACAATGGTTGTCAAGTAAATCTCAGGTGTTAGCCCCCGGTTCATCGAAGTGTGTGGATCAAGAACATACAAAGTGATTTTAGTCAAGGATGAAGCATAAAAATTGATTTCATATTTGTTTTCTTGAGTATAGGATCCCGAACTATTAAGAGGGGATTAATAGGGTTAGTTAAAGGCTTGCTCTTGCCACAAACCTCCTTGCCATATATGCGCATGCTAAACCTTCATGTTTTCTGTCTCTAGGCTGCCGGATGTCCGGGATTCAAGTCGGATGTCCGGGCCTCACGCCGAATATCCGGCCTACTCGCTGGATATCCGGGCCTAACCATCCAGAAAGCACTTTTGTGTTGTGCTGCTTGCCGGATGTCCGGCCCTCTACACCGGATGTCCGGGCTCCCAGTGCACCCTAGATTTCCGAGCTTCCCTACCGGATGTCCGGGATGAGCTATACAGAGGCTGTTTTTTGATTCAGTAAAATTGCCGGATGTCCGGGCGTGTGCCGGATGTCCGGGGTTTCCTGACTTGCTGGATGTCCGGGTTTGGGCCCGGATGTCCGGCCCCTCTGGTTTTTGCTCTGTTTTTGCCTTGTTCTTCGAGTGGCTCGTCAGGCCGGATGTCCAGTCCCTAGCCTGGATGTCCGTCCTGCCCGTTCATTTGCACTACAACGGCCATATTTGTGCTCACACTATATATAGCCCCTCTTCCCCACAGGAGAGGGTTGACCATTCACTTTAAACAAACCCTAGAACACATTTCACTCTCTCTCTCTCACTCACCCCTCCACACCAAATCTTAGATCCCCAAGGGATTCGAGAGCATTTGAGAGGAGTTATCTGATCAAGTGATAGATCCACTCCTTCCCCTTCTTTGCACCAAAGGAATTCGTGATTTGAGCAAGTCTTGAGCTTTTCCCCATCGTTCTTGTTACTCTTGGAGGTTGGAGACTCCTAGGCCGTAGGAGTCTTTCGGAGAGGAATCGACCCTTGTGATTACCCCCGGAAAAGTTTGTGAGGGTTCGGAGACCACCCCAAGGTCTACCACTAGTGGTTGAGAAACGCCTCTGTGGTGTTGTCTCAAAGGGAGAATAGGGTGAGCCTTTGTGGCGTTGGTGTGCCTTCGTGGTAACATCCACCTCTCTAACGGTGGCGTAGCTTCCTTCCAAGGAAGTGAACATCGGCATACATCCTCATCTCCCGGAGTTGCGGTTATCCCTAACCCTAACTCTCAACTTGTGGTTGCTTGTCTCTTAGCTCTTACTCATTTCATATTGTGCTTGCTTACTTACATACTTGTGTTACTTGTTTATCTTGCTTAGCCCTTAGCACCACACTTGCAATTGTTAGGCTCACTTTCATATTCCTCATTATTTCCTAAAATTGCTAAGTAATAATTAAAATTTGTAATTGTACCTATTCACCCTCCCCCCCCCCCTCTAGGTCCATCTTGATACTTTTCAATGATGAGGATAGGACCCTCTCCTGGATGACCAATGGACGACGCTTGTCTGCTTCTCGGCCGAACTTTATGGCCTTGTTGTCGTATGAGGATAAGGGCGCCCAAACCCCAATTCGGTTTCACCCTCGCTGAGAGGCCGCTGCTACTCACAAGGAGGCTCTGTGGCAGTTTTCCACTAGGAAGGTTTCTGATACTGGACATGTCTCCTATGAGCTTTGGCCGTTTCTGGATATCATGCATAGGATCTTCAGGAACACTTTGTTCCCTCGTATTGTCAATCAGGACATGGTGCATTCCTATCTGGTGGATCTTCTTCTCTTTTGCCAGAAGGAGAAGGGTTCTCGGGAATACCTGGACGTGCCTCATGTCATGTGGTCAGAGCTCCGGTGTGCGATCTTGGAGTGCAAATGCATCATATATGGCCCTTACCTGATGCAGCTCATTGAGGAGACATGGGCATCTACGTTTCCGGATGAGGAGCTTCTCACTGGAGACCTAGTGTCTCATGATGTTGTTCAGTTGCGGCAGAAGGAGAAGCGGGGAACAAAAACTCCTACCCCACAAGTGCAGTCTGAGGATGATGAGGATGATGAGCCTGACTATGAGCCGTCGGAGGAGCCATCTTGGGCTAAGAAGCTCAAGCAGAAGATGAAGAAGCTCTTTTGTCTGCAGGCCAAGGGTCAGTATAAGGCCCATGTTGCTGCAAAGAAGGCCCGTTGTCATGACAAGGCCATTATGAGGCAGGTTGGCCTCACCGTGTCTGATGGCTCTGAGGAGAGGATCACTAATGAGGAGGCTTGGGTTCATGTGCACTACCCGTGGATTGATTTAGATGATGGTACTGCAGGCCCTTCAGCTGCTGCCGCGGAGTCTGGCGAGGAGGAGGAACATGATTGGTGATGTTCTGTAGTATTGCTACCACCGTCGTGTTTAGGTGTCCTCTCTACCCTTTTGGTGTCTCGATGCCAAAGGGGGAGAGGGTGTAGAGATTTGCGTGTGTCATCAGTTGAGCGTGTTTCTCCATTGCAGTTGGCTTTCGCTCGAACTCGTTTGCTTTGGTTTGTGTTCGTCATGTGTGTTCGAGACCATATGGTGTGAGACATATGAGCTATCCTATCCTTATCTATCTATGTCTAGTACTTTATGTCAGTTATAACTTGTGAGATATATCTTGTCTATGTTCTTATTCATATGCTCACATAGTATCACTTGCTTGCTTTCTTCTTACTATCCTTGCAAGTATGGTTTGGTCTATAAAACATAGGGGGAGTGTGGATCCTACATGTGTGCATTTTGCATTCCAAAAGCATATCGAAAATAGTGCACATATCTAGGGGAGCATGTCTATATTTTGTAGATTATGGGGTTGCACACCTCTTTTGCCTTATCCTTTGTGCAAATCCTATGTTTTCACCAATCCACCAAAAAGGGGGAGATTGTTAGGGCATATTTCTCCCTAAGTGGTTTTGGTGATTGATGACAACATGTTTACGGACTAATCGTGTGCATTGAGCCTTTCAGACTATCAAGCATATGGCACAAGACGATTCGTTGCCCTTAGAGTTTCAAGAGAAGACGGTTTTCTTTCTCGCGGTTCTTTTCTAGTGGACTTGAGTCGTAGGGAAAACGTACTATCAAGAAGGGGTCCGTATTGGAAAGGTTTGGGTAGAATCAACACGTACACACTCATATTGCACCCATCAACCACTTCCGTTTCTTTGGAGTTGTCCTCCGTGTTGCATCGGAGGAGGGGAGAAGAGCCACAATGGTAGTACCGCTGTGACCACCGCTCGCACTACCGCTCGTGGCCGGGGATCTCGATTTTTTGTGTCGGTATCTACGGTGGCTCCTCTGGGTTACTGTTGTGCCTCTCTTTTGTCCCTAGAAGATGGACGGATGTAGCAGCGGTAGTTTGGGCGGTAGTACCTCCCCTACTACCACGGATACCACCGCCCGGCCCTCTGCTTTTCCCTTGTTCTTCTTTATTCCTTGCATCATGTATATGTGCGGTAGTACCGCTCGTAGAATGGTAGTACCGCTCCTGGAGCGGTAGTACCGCTCGTCTGTGGGCTGTGAGATGGATAACGGTTGGATTTGTTCCCCCCACTATAAAAGGGGGTCTTCTTCCCCAAGAAGACTTCACCTCTTCCCCCCAAGCTTCATTGTTGCTCCAAAGCTCATTTTCGCCCAATCTCTCTCCCTAGCCAATCAAACTTGTTGATTTTTTTAGGGATTGGTTAAGAAGGCCTGGATCTACACTTCCACTAAGAGAAATTTGATTTTCCCCACTAATCCCTTGCGGATCTTATTACTCTTGGGTGTTTGAGCATCCTAGACGGTTGAGGTCACCTCGGAGCCACATTCCATTGTGGTGAAGCTCCGTGGTATAGTTGGGAGCCTCCAATCAAGTTGTGGAGATAGCCTCAACCTTGTCTGTAAAGGTTCGGTCGCTGCCTTCAAGGGAACCACTAGTGGAATCACGACATCTCGCATTGTGTGAGGGCGTGAGGAGAATACGGTGGCGCTAGTGGCTTCTTGGGGAGCATTGTGCCTCCACACCGCTCCAACGGAGACGTACTTCCCCCAAAGGGAAGGAATTTCGGTAACACATCCTTGTCTCCACAGGCTCCACTTGTGGTTATCTTTCCCTTTACTTTGTGCAAGATATTATTGTGTTGTATCATTTGCTTGCACTTGTTGTTGTTGTTAACATCATATAGGTTGCTCACCTAGTTGCACATCTAGACAACCTATATGTTGCTAAACCTAATTTATTAAGAAAAGTTAAAAATTGGTAGTTGCATATTCACCCCCGCCCCCTCTAGTCAACCATATCGATCCTTTCAACAAGGAACACACACGGAGAAAAGTTAAAAATTGGTAAACCTAATTGCACATCTAGACAACCTAGACAACCTATTTGTTGCTAAACCTAATTTATTAAGAAAAGTTAAAACTGGTAGTTGCCTATTCACCCCCCCCCCCTCTAGTCAACCATATCGATCCTTATCTATCTATGTCTAGTACTTTATGTTAGTTATAACTTGTGAGATATATCTTGTATATGCTCTTATTCATATGCTCACATAGTATCACTTTCTTGCTTTCTTCTTACTATCCTTGCAAGTATGGTTTGGTCTATAAAATATAGGAGGAGTGTGGATCCTACATGTGTGCATTTTGCATTCCAAAAGCATATCAAAAATAGTGCACATATCTAGGGGGGCCTATCTATATTTTGTAGATTATGGGGTTGCACACCTCTTTTGCCTTATCCTTTGTGCAAATCCTATGTTGTCACCAATCCACCAAAAAGGAGGAGATTGTTAGGACATATTTCTCCCTAAGTGGTTTTGGTGATTGATGACAACATGTTTACGGACTAATCGTGTGCATTGAGCCTTTCAGACTATCAAGCATATGGCATAAGATGATTCATTGCCCTCAGAGTTTCAAGAGAAGACGGTTTTCTTTCTCGCGGTTCTTTTTTGGTGGACTTAAGTCGTAGGGAAAACGTACTATCAAGAAGGGGCCCGTAACGAAAAGGTTTGGGTAGAATCAACACGTACACACTCATATTGCACCCATCAACCACTTCTGTTTCTTTGGAGTTGTCCTCCGTGTTGCATCGAAGGATGGGAGAAGAGCCACAACGGTAGTACCCCTGGCCACAACGGTAGTACCGCCTATAGGCGGTAGTACCGCTGTGACCACCGCTCGCACTACCGCTCGTGGCCGGGGATCTCGATTTTTTGTGTCGGGATCTACGGTGGTTCCTCTGGGTTACTGCTGTGCCTCTTGTTTGTCCCCAGGAGATGGACGGGTGTAGCAACGGTAGTTTGGGCGGTAGTACCGGCCCTAACACCGCGGCTACCACCGCCCGGCCCTCTGCTTTTCCCTTGTTCTTCTTTATTCCTTGCATCATGTATATGTGCGGTAGTACCGCTCATGCGAGCGGTAGTACCACTCGTAGAATGGTAGTACCGCTCGTCTGCGGGCTGTGAGATGGATAACAGTTGGATTTGTTCCCCCCACTATAAAAGGGGGTCTTCTTCCCAAGAAGACTTCACCTCTTTCCCCCCAAGCTTCATTGTTGCTCCAAAGCTCATTTTCGCCCGATCTCTCTCCCTAGCCAATCAAACTTATTATTTTTTTAGGGATTGGTTAAGAAGGCCCGGATCTACACTTCCACCAAGAGAAATTTGATTTTCCCCACTAATCCCTTGCGGATCTTGTTACTCTTGGGTGTTTGAGCATCCTAGACGGTTGAGATCACCTCGAAGCCACATTCCATTGCGGTGAAGCTCCGTGGTATCATTGGGAGCCTCCAATCAAGTTGTGGAGATAGCCCCAACCTTGTTTGTAAAGGTTTGGTTGCCGCCTTCAAGGGCACCGCTAGTGAAATCACGACATCTCGCATTGTGTGATGGCGTGGGGAGAATACAGTGGCCGTAGTGGCTTCTTGGGGAGCATTGTGCCTCCACACCGCTTCAACAGAGACGTACTTCCCCCAAAGGGAAGGAATTTCGGTAACACATCCTCGTCTCCACAGACTCCACTTGTGGTTATCTTTTCCCTTTACTTTGTGCAAGATATTATTGTGTTGTATCATTTGCTTGCACTTGTTGTTGTTGTTGTTGTTAACATCATATATGTTGCTCACCTAGTTGCACAACTAAACAACCTATTTGTTGCTAAACCTAATTTATTAAGAAAAGTTAAAAATTGATAGTTGCCTATTCACCCCTCCTCCCCCTCACCCCTCTAGTTAACCATATCGATCATTTCAACAAGGAACACACACGGAGAACCGAGTAAGTGAGCGATAGAGGGGAACGAGGGACGTCTCCTGTGTGTACCGATTCAATTTTACACGACCGCGTCTAAAGGCGTCTTCACGTCAGTAAGTAGCGGGTCCTACATGTCGAAAATAGCCTCACGCGCTAATTTACCGATTAGTGGTTTATGCAAAAAGTAGACGTGGTGTTCTTTTACCAAAATCTTAAAAAATTGTGTTTTGTGCTACCCACAGTTTTGAAAGAGTGTGAAAAATGTGGACAGTAGATTCGTTAACTCTTCGACCAGATGTGCGCACTGGCACATACAGTGGTTTCATTCAATGACAACGGCCGCGTTGCGACTGCGACTGCCAAGAGCTCCGGCCACCGCCACTCTCACCGTGGTGCCCCGTCAGTACGCACTCCCGGAGGAGGAGCCCCCGCCGCGCCGCCCCAACACGGCCCACCACAATGCGCAGCTCACGTCGTACGGCCGCCGCGGCCGCCTCCGCGACGCCCAGCAGCTGTTCGACCAAATGCCCCGCCGGGACGTCATCTCCTGGACCGCTCTCCTCACCGCCTACGCCGACAACGGCGACCTCGCCTCGGCGCGCCTCGTCTTCGACGACATGCCCCGCCGCAACGCCCCCTCCTGGAACGCCCTGCTCTCCGTCTACCTCCGCGCGGGGCAACCAGCCGCCGCGCACGCGCTCTTCTCCAAGATGCCGGTCAGGAACGCGGTGTCCTATGGCGCCATGATCACGGGGCTCACCAGGGCAGGGATGCTTCGTGAGGCTGAGGCTGTGTATGCGGAGATGCCACGGCAGTGGCGTGACCCAGTAGGGTCAAATGCGTTGATGGCCGGGTACTTGAGGGCTGGGAAGCTTGGCATGGTGTTGAGGGTGTTTGACGGAATGGCGGTGAGGGATGTCATATCCTGGAGCGCGGTCGTCGATGGGCTCTGCAAACACGGAAGCGTGTCGGAGGCGAGGAAGGTGTTTGAGACCATGCCAGAGCGGAATGTGGTCTCGTGGACCTCGATGATTCGTGGATATGTGAAACTTAGGATGTACACAGATGCTCTGTTGCTGTTCCTGGACATGAGAAGGGCAGGTGTTCAGGTTAATACAACGACACTCTCAGTTGTGCTAGATGCTTGTGCTGAGGCTTGCCTTGCCAGAGAAGGAGTTCAGATTCACAGTTTGATTGTAGCAATGGGTTTTGAAATGGATGTTTTCTTGGATGATTCAATAATCATCTTGTATTCCCGATTTGGTTGGATGGTTGATGCTAGAAGGGCATTTGCTTGCATGAAGTGGAAAGACATAGTATCATGGAACTCGTTGATCACAGGCTATGTCCAGCATAACTTGGTTGAAGAAGCACATGTCCTGTTCAAGTTAATGCCTGAGAAGGATGCTGTTTCTTGGACATCGATGGTTGTTGGATTCGCTAACAGGGGTTGGATGAGGGAGTCTGTTGACCTGTTTGAGCAAATGCCAGGAAAAGATGAGGTTGCTTGGACTGCAGTCATTTCTAGTCTTGCTACAAATGGAGACTATTTAAGTGCAGTGCGGTGGTTTTGTCGCATGGCACGAGAAGGGTGCAAACCTAATACAGTAGCTTTTAGTTGTCTACTTAGTGCTTTGACTAGCTTGACAACGTTGAATCAGGGAATGCAAGCTCATGCATATGCAATCAACATGGGATGGGTATTTGACTCTTCTGTTCACACTTCTCTGGTATCAATGTACGCAAAATGCGGAAGGTTGGCTGAGGCTTATCGCGTTTTCTCAGCCATTAGCAGTCCAAGTCTTATTGCTACTAATTCTATGATTACAGCATTTGCTCAACATAATTTTGCTGAAGATGCATTCAAGCTTTTTACCAAAATGCAAATTGATGGCCACAAGCCTAACCATGCGACATTCGTGGGAATTCTGACTGGCTGTGCACGTGCTGGTCTGGTTCAAGAAGGTTACAACTACTTTAAGTCAATGAGATCAGTCTATGGCATTGAACCAAACCCTGACCATTATACATGTATGGTTGATCTTTTAGGTCGTGCTGGCCTCCTTGCGGAAGCACTGGAAATGATTAACTCGATGCCCCAGAATGATCATTCTGATGCATGGGCAGCTTTGCTCAGTGCTAGTAGTCTCCATTCTAATCTTGCTTATGCAAAAATAGCAGCGCAGAAGCTTCTTGAGTTGGATCCTTATGACGCAGCAGCTTATACCGTCCTGTCAAATATGCTCTCATCTGCGGGGATGAAGGATGACGGAGACATGCTAAAAGTTCTACAGTTGTCCAACATGGCCAGTAAAACCCCTGGCTATAGCCTTATTATACAGGATAAGGCTGCAGAAAACAGAATACATAGTGAACACTTCTAGACTTGTAGTTCTAGATAACTGGCAAGCCAAAACCCAAAATAATAAAATTCGTACCACAACTGTTGTAATGCCGAGAGTTGATGTTGATTTTATTGATCATGTTGAGACAAGAAAATTGGTAGAGGATTTCAGAAAGAGCTCGCATGATCGTGTGCAGTCCCTGTTTTAATGCAATGGAAAAGTTGAGGATTCTATGCACACAACTACTCTGCTACAGAGAAGAGCCAAAGAACAAGGAACTCTTGGCCATGTTCTCAATTGATACAGGAGTATGTTCTGCACTGAGTGAAGCATAATGCTGATTCTAAGGAGACAACCATGGCCAAGGTAAGTTTAGTGTTTTGTTTCTTACTAGCACAAATGCCCGTGCGTTGCAACGGGAGAAACAAACTCAAGCCCCTCCCTGCGCCGACTTCTAATTCCTCATGCGTTGCAACAACCGTCACATTCACTTCACGTGGTTCAACATAAATCATGTCTTTACATATCATGTGGTGCATTTCCTTATTTATCGCACACAATAATGATTCTTAATGCAAATTATGTTAAGGTATGAGGCTCTTGACTGAACATAAGCTACACACACTTCACTGTCGCCAATGAGCTTGGGCATTTTTCAGGCAGTAAACTATGTCGTCATGTTCTTCGACCATGGCCATCGAATCATAGTACAAAAAGACAAACCGACGAGAGTAAAATTATTGTTGTAATCATCAAGTATAAAAGAGACAAAAATTAATATTCATGAAGTTCATTCCCATTAGTTGGAAATCAATCAATTGTTAACTTTACATTCACACTTCAGGCAAAAAACCTGACTTCCACACTGCTCTAAATAATTCATAATTCATATAAAATTATAAACATGGAGATTGAAAACTGATTTATATATAGCACAGGAAGTTGAAAACAACATTATCAAGAAGTGGAGTAACAACATTAGCGTGTGCCCATTTATTAATGGGCATCTCTCCCATTAGATAGAACACGAAATTTATTTCTTCTTCTAATTCCTTTCTTTCTGCCGAATTTATTTCCTCTTTTAATTTCAAATCTGAGTTCCCAACTGCTCGTAATAGCGGATTACTTCTTCTTTTAATTATTTTAAATCCGTGCCGAGTCTTCGCATGCACCGCGGAGTTCTTGTTCCAGCCTTCCCAATTTAATGAGAATGAACCCACCATGTCACCAGCCAATCAGAGCAGTCATGCATGCATCCATCATATATTTAGAGCTCACAATCAGTCCGCGCATCCCCGTCCTCCCTTTCCTTTTCTCGATTTGTTCCTTCATTCTCTTTGTTTTTTGGGCTCTCGAGGCTTGCTGCTAGGTAACTTGTAAACGTATATAAACTGATGAAACTTAGAGAAAAGGACCGAGGTGGGACTATTAGATAGTGAAACCAGATTTTGTAGCAAAAGCGTACATACTCGGTTGGTTGTCCAGCGCCGCACCTGCTGCTGCCCTATGCAGCTCGTTGCTGCTGTGCCCACCACCACACGCCACTCCCTGCACCCACTGCGGCACCCCTGCTTGCGCTGCAGCCTCCTAGCGTCCGCTGCCGCCGCTCCCTGCTAGCGCTGCTAGCTGCTTGCCGCGCATGGCCTTACCCCTGCTGGTGCGTGCTGTGCTAGCTGCTATTGCTTCTTCTTGCTGTGCTTCCGCCGCTGCTGCTTAGTACTTCTGCCGCTAGGTGCTGCTGCCGCTAGCTACCACTACCTCCTGCTGCTGGCTGCGGCTGCTTTGCTAGCTGCTGCCAGCGCCGTACCTCTGCCTGCTGCCGCGCCTAGCCGCCGCATCAAACGCCCAGCCACCGCCGCCTAGCGCCGCCGCGCCTGCCTTTGCCCGCCGGGCGCCGAGCCACTTCCGCCGGGGCCGCTGCTGGCCGGGGCCTCGCCCTGCTCTGCCATCCCCTGCGCTGGGCGCTGAGGCCGCCGACGCCTCCTGTGTCGTGCGTGCCGGCCAGTGGGAAGCCCAGTCGTGGCCACTGCAAAACGTGGCTGCTGGCCCATTAGAAATCTTAGCGAGAACCCGTGGCTAAGGCCGCCGCCTCCAAAAACCCTAGCTTTCTGCTTCCCACCGGCGCCGGCGCCAGCGCCGGTCCATCCCGTCTACGGTGGCCCTATGGCCATGGAGGCGGAGTGGATCTCGGCCCTTGCCGGTGGGAGGGCTCCGTTTTTAGATCTTTTTTCGAGCTTTGTTAGGGTTTGTGTCCTGCTCAGGAAGACGAGACGGTGGCAGCTCCCTGAAGATGGAATAAAGGTCTCCCCGCCTAGCCCCCGTTCCGGTGATGCGTCTTGCATCGTTGGTGGGCGTGTGGAGTTGTGTCTCCGGCGGATCTGCCTTTGGTGGATTTGCTTGGATCTGTTCGTCGTTCGTCTTCGTTCGTGTGTTTTCAGATTGGATCCTTTTGATCTACACTCTTCATCCGCGGCGGTTGCTATTCTGGTGCGTTGGTTCTACGGGGCCTTAGCACGACGACTTCCCGACTGTCTACTACAACAAGGTTTGCCCGGCTCCGGCGATGGAGGGGCGATGACAACGGCGCGCCTTCGGCTCGCTTCAGTGCTTGTAGTCGTCGCTAGGTGGTCTACGGATCTGGATGTAATTTTTATTATTTCTAGTGTTCGTTGTACTACCATGATTGAAGATGAATAGACTGAAAGTTTTTCCAGCAAAAAAAAAAGAGAAATCTTAGCGATGCGGGCCAAGGCAGAGGTCCAGCTGAGCAACCTACGATCAACAACGTACGGAAAATGAATCAGGTCGGACGGACGGACGAACATGCTATTAATACTACCTCGTTTACATTACGATTTTGTCTATACGAATCGTAAAAGCGTATTACGACTGGGTGGAAGCGTATTGTGACGGTGAACCCACGGAGTCAATCCGTGCTTTATTATTAGGGAAAGATTAATCTTTTCTTTCAGCAATATAAGTTTCTTACTCTTAAGATAGACTTACGGGGAGAAGGGGGAACAAGCACACATGGAACATTGCTGTACAGCAGGGAGTTAGATGTGGTATTTGAGAAGGAATAAGGATGTATTTCTCCATGTTATCTACAACAGATTTAGGATTTTTCTCTCTTTGTATATTATCAATGTGGTAGATGTTGGAGTAAGATTTGCACGCTAAATATATTATGCCTTCATAATGATAGACAGATGCAGAACACCTGTTATCAAAACTATAACCTAACTCCTAGATGGCGGTCCACCGTTTGTGCCTGATTCAATGAAAAAATGGTTTTGTAGAAATAGAATTTGTGCCGAGTGAGTTGCTGGATAGCAGTGGGGAAGAGCTATATATTTTGTGAATACATGATCTGTGGTCAGGTTTGATGGCCTTTATTTTATCCTGGTTCTTTTCTATATATCCCCAGGCATTTTTCAGTTTTTGCATCACTCCCTTAGTCATGTCAAGATCATGACATTTGTTATAAGATGTTAGGTGAGATGTTTAACCATACAGAACAGCACAAGAATCATGACCACTCTAATACTCTAACCAATTCGCTTCAACTTCATCACTTAAGTTTCTTTCATAAGCAAGCTTGACGGGATCCCATAAATAGAACAACATTTGCAATTTGGCTATAATTGCCATTAGCTTGTGACCTATGGATCCATTTCTTCTTTCCATCATCTTATGCTCATGCATCTTTGCTGCAGTGTCTTGGAAAAAACTCAATGGAATGAGGCTAAGGCTTCCACCGGGACCTCCAAGATGGCCAATCTTTGGGAACCTTCTCCAGTTGAGTCCTCTTCCCCACAAGGACTTTGCTCGATTTTGCACCAAGTATGGCCCCCTTGTCTATCTTCGTCTTGGAACCATTGATGCCATCACCACTGATGACCCTGAAGTCATCCGTGAAATACTTATCCGGCAAGACGAGGTCTTCGCTTCACGGCCTCGGACATTGGCTGCTGTCCACCTTGCCTATGGCTGTGGCGATGTGGCTCTTGCTCCACTGGGGCCAAACTGGAAGAGGATGAGGAGGGTTTGCATGGAGCACCTGCTTACCACCAGGCGGCTTGAATCTTTCGCTGCTCACCGAGCTGAGGAAGCTGAGCACCTCTGTGAGTTTGTATGGGCTAAATCCCAGTCAGGTAAGCCTGTGAATCTCAGAGAGGTTCTCGGGGCATTCTCGATGAACAACGTGACGAGAATGTTACTTGGAAAGCAGTACTTTGGGCTGCAGTCAGCAGGCCCTGGTGAAGCGATGGAGTTCATGCACATCACCCATGAGTTGTTCTTTCTGCTGGGCCTGATCTATCTTGGGGATTACTTGCCTGCCTGGAGGTGGCTTGATCCATATGGGTGCGAGAAGAAGATGAGAGAGGTTGAGAAGAAGGTGGATGATTTTCACCAGAAGATAATTGATGAGCACAGGAAGGCAAGGGATGTCAGGAAGAGTGGTGCATCCCTTGATGATGATGGTGATGATAGCAAAGAAGGCATGGACTTTGTTGATGTGCTGCTCTCCTTGCCTGGTGAGAATGGGAATGAGCACATGGATGATGTGGAGATCAAAGCCTTAATGCAGGTATCCTTACTGTTACAGACCCTCCAGTTCATTTTCTTTATGCTAGCTTGGTCTTTTAACCATGTTTTGTGCTCTGTCACCATTGCATGTGTTAGTCTTGAAATTGATTTGGCTTCATAGTTGTTGTGCAATTATATTTTTATTAAAGACCTGACCACCAAGAAGTTATTTTGTACTCCCCCCTTTTGAGAATTTGGTAAATAGAGTAGATGGTAAAAAGAGAGTAGGGAGTTCACTGTTTGATTTCACAGCAGAGTTTGTAATTTGCTCTTTTCCCCAGAAGTTTGGGTTTTGTTATAATAAGTACTAGTAGTTGTTCTCGCTTGTAATACTAAATAAACCACCATGTTATTTTGTTTGTAGATCATCTTCATTTAGGTTTGTACTGTAGATGTTTGGTATTACAAATGAACACTGCTGCTGCTGCTGTTAAAAGAGAAAGTGCATATGAACATGCATACATGATCATTCTGAATGTGTGTATACGCAGGACATGATCGCCGCTGCTACTGACACTTCATCAGTGACCAACGAGTGGGTGATGGCCGAGGTGATCAAGAACCCGCGCGTCCTCCGCAAGATCCAGGAGGAGCTCGACGCCGTCGTCGGCACCAGCCGCATGGTGGTGGAGGCGGACCTCCCCCACCTGACGTACCTCCGCTGCGTCGTCCGGGAGTCCTTCCGGATGCACCCGGCGGGGCCATTCCTGATCCCGCACGAGTCACTCAAGGCGACGACCATCATGGGCTACGACATCCCGGCGCAGACGAGGATCTTCATCAACACCCACGCGCTGGGCCGGAACCCGCGCATCTGGGACGACGTCGACGAGTTCCGCCCCGAGAGGCACCTCCCGGCGGACGGCGGGCGCGTGGAGATCAGCCACCTGCCGGACTTCAAGATCCTGCCCTTCAGCGCCGGCAAGCGCAAGTGCCCCGGGGCGCCGCTGGGCGTGATCCTGGTGCTCATGGCGCTCGCCAGGCTCTTCCACTGCTTCGACTGGTCCCCGCCCGACGGCCTCCGCCCCGAGGACATCGACACCGACGAGGTCTACGGGATGACCATGCCCAAGGCCAAGCCGCTCATCGCCGCCGCTCAACCGCGCCTGCCGCTGCAGATGTACGGCTCCTGTCCTAGCCATGGCATGCAGATGCAGTAAAACTCGAGCAAAACATGCAGGGATCTTATTACAAGAATGGTGAAAGAATACATACATACATACATACGTTGATACATATATACTCTGAGATATATCAACGTAGAACACGATGAATTGAATCATTTCCAGAGCATTACTTGTCTCCTCTCTGTTCTTGCGTTCATAGGTGTGCTAATCAATTAGATCCTGTTCATGCATGAACAGAGATAGTAGCTTTGTAGTACTAGATGCACGGGCGGAGCTAGATGCAGACTACGCCTGGGGCTATGCTATGTTGAGTGATAAAGTTCTATGATTTTCTATGCTTTGCATGAAGAAATTACAAAAGAAGTTGTTTTTAGGCCTGGGGCTATAGCCCTAGCTGCCCCAGGCCTGTCTCCGCCACTGACTAGATGGATGCATGGTGTACTCAACTATTGAGTAGATATATATGTGGGCATGTGGCGGGCAACCATGACAAAACGGTTGCTGCAGGCTAAGAAATAATCATCTTCTGTTGCAGAAGCTGTTGTGAGCTTCATCCATAGCATCATCTGCTGACATTTCTTTCTTTCTTTGGAAACGGATTTGCTGCCATATTGTTGTAACCATCTCGTCCATTCTTCGCATCGATCACTATGTACTCCCACGCCATAAAATGCACAAACCACTAGAGCTCCATGATCACGAGCTCCTGGTCTAGCGAGAAGGAGAAAACACGAGCAAGCGGTGGCTATAGAAAGATGAAGGGCAGCGGCTGCGATCTGCGGCGACGTGGACGCTAACCTGCACCCTTGAGTCAGGTACGTGACCAGCAAGGAGGCCGCGCCGCCCACCGAGTGCTGCGTAGGCGTGAGACACCTCAGGGCCTTGCCGACAGCTGCGGACGCATAGTAATTGCTGTATTTTGTGGTAGTGCAAACATATTTTTGTGCATGCCACATATATAAAATGTTTTGTACAACCTTCATAAAGAAATATAAGAGCATTTAGATCACTACATAAGGACTGAAATGAGCGAACAAACACACTAAAACATGTCTATACATCTGATTCACAAAAAGGTTAGAACATCTTATACTCCCTCCCATAATACAAGACGTTTTTGCGGAGGGAGTATTTGTGACTCAGGGATTTTTATTTTTTTGAGAATAGATGGGAGTGTTTTCCAACAACCCTTTCTACACACCTAAAGCCAAGGAGGCTAATTTTACCAAGAAGCCTACTTAAAACTTGAGTACATAAACAAGCAGACTCCGACCACCTGTTGTTAAAGAACTAGAGTAAAACCTAGCAAAATTTACTCACAACAACCTGGTTTCATATGAAATTAACTTATACGAAGTTGTGAGTATCTCATAAAGAACATCACAACTTGATGAACTTGGCGATGAAAAGTCCACTAGTTTGTGACGTCGCGGGATCGAACCGCAAGGTTTTCTGGATGCCACCGCTTCTGCAGGGCCAGCTATCAGCTGGATCGATCTTTAGCAGCTCTGCAGGTTGCAAAACCAACAACCCTTTTATAGAAGTGATAATCAACATATATATTAGATGAAGGCAGGTAGCAGGACGTTTGTACCTGCTGAAGGATGTTTTGAAAGGAATTGCTGAACCACATTCTCGTTTTGTGCAACAGTCAAGCTATTCCAAGACAAACTGTTAGTCATGCGACGGTATGAACTATAAATTGTACCGAAATTCTAAACACGGTAAAGGCTAGACTACTGAGACGCAATTGAGGATTAGATTTGCATGTGAAGAGATTACGCACCTGCAAGTACTATAGACAAGTGATCCACCTGTTTTCAATAATTTAAAACCATTTGTGAGAAGCCCTAACTGCATACGAAAGGAAGATCATCAAAATTCAGTAAACATCAAACATAAGATTCTCATGTAGCTAATTGTGGGGTTAGATTTAAGATATATAGATTGCTCGATGAAGTGCCATTCAAGCTAACATCAAGAACAGAAGTAGTACCTGAAGTTGAAGTAGGTTGCCAGTTCTTTCTACGTTGAGTACACGGCGGTCTAATGTTTTCCATCCCCAGAACTCAAACTTCTGAATGTGTTTTATCGATCCATCGTGAGTACACTCTGCATCCACTAGGACCTGCATGCATTTCATCCAAAGGAACAAAGGAGATGTTACAAGTAGCCGAATAAGTTGCAATAGAATATTCCAACCAGTAAAATAAGCTGTGTGTGTTCTATATAGAAGTGCTTCAGCACTCTTTCAGAAGATGAAAAGTGTTCCCTCAACAGAATGAGAGAAAGGTACACTTTTTAGAGCTAATTGACAGTCTGATTTGCAACTACATGTGGAGTCAGCTGAGATGGCTTAAGAAAAATCAATGGCACCAAAGTAGATCATGCATATTTCCACTTCTTCTTTTTACTAATCAAAGTCACAGAGTACTTGTGTAGTTCAGTAACGATAACATTAGCAGTTTACAAAATAACACAAGCAAAGGAATACCTTATCATACCCAGATGTACAGGCAGCAGCATCAGTTGATGGACGAAGAACATAACGTTTTTGCAATCCAACTAATCCTGAATCTTTGCCATAGTATATCAGTTCAGGTTCGGAAGTTGATGGTGGATGAGGTGAACCGGCTGCTTTTGCCTTTTTAGACTTCTGTCTGTCTTTCCATGATCTCTTTGAAGTCCATTCTGAGAATATGCTTCCATTATCCTCAATTCCAACAAAAGCTGTGACAAAGAGCATGAACTCAAGACAAGCTAAATCATACATACATACAGAAGAAGTAAAGCAAAAACGGGACTGGATTCTTCTGATGAATATACCTTCCATGCTCCCCAGATTGGAGTTCACAGGCAATATGGAAAATGAAGTCCCATCAGCAACAAAGAGTCGACTACGATCTCCAAGAGAATACTTCTGCAACATCGTACGACAGGCTGCAAGACGGTGCTTTGCAACATCAACACCAGTCAAAGAACCTGTGCTACCAAGCATATCTGCAAGCATGCAAAGCTTTGCACCTTGCATGTCATATAGATGAAAGGTTAGTATATCTCTGAATAAAAATCCAACAGATAGCAGAGGTCTAACACAAGCTACGGGATCCATAGCAAACTAAACAACATCATCATCACAAGTTTCTAAACAACATCATCACAAGGATGGGGAAATATGTGTTGAACTAACACTACTATATTGGACATGTCGGAGAATAAAATTCAACATATGAACCAAACTAGACACCGAACCGGTCCATCAAACCACAGGAATGTAAAACCCCACTCTCCTAGATGCAACATACCTGCCATACTTGAAACTGTATTTTTGTATGATATCTAAAGATCAACAATCAGGAAAGGCTTTCCATGTTTTTATGCCCTTGAGAAAACTAGGTCTTGCCATATTGGTGAATACATGTCGCCCACACAAATATTCGGTAGGGGTGCTCGTTTATGATTGTAGGGTAGACATTGTCTCTAAGAAAACATTGGTCCAGTGTGTACTTGAAGTATATTAAAAACAGTTACCTGGTGCAGCACAGAGGTCAAGAACATGGTCTCCTGGTTGAACATCGAGTGCTAAGATGGCAGCTCCAGAAGCTGCATCAATCCCATAGATCTGAAATGTTTTTAAAGATGCCTAGGTGAAGCAAAATGTCACGCACAGAAGAGTGCATGATAAGAACATGACAACACGGTACTTTTTACTGGGAAATTTCAGCTTCTCCTACAATTAACAACAAGTGTGTCACTTTGGCTTGATGAGAGAATCCGTTACAAATCAGGTGACAACCACAAAAGTGCCATGAGATTGAACAGCTTCAGTTTAACTTGTACCATGATAGCATCACCAAACTGTTACCGGCTCGAGGCATTTGGTCTCTTAATAAACAATAAAACATAATGTTATTCGATTGCTATCTAGGATAAATAAATTGCCTCAGAGAACACTTGACAAAAATCTAATAACATGCACACTAACATCATATAGCCGCATACAAGTAGACTAGGCTGAGCAACATGGGTCAGCTTCAAACCAATCATGACAAAAGTTTCTCCTCACCTTCCCTTGCTGATAAGCCATGGATCCAGCAATCTGAATTTCAGGCGGGATCGCATAGAAGTCCGGCAGCCACGACACCTTCATGAGATCACACTTGAGCTCGCTTTCGATCTCTGTCACCACCATGGGCTCCGTGCCTGGTTTTAACCTAGGGATTTCAGAAACAAGTCAGGCTACTCTCATTCGCACCCTTTCATGTGACGAATTGCCGGTGGATGGTAGCCTTGGCGAGTGTCAGTCAAGGCTTGCCTCACCTGATGTAGCGCGGGATGGTGTCCGCCTTGGAGTATAGCGCGGGGTCCAGGCCGTTCTCGCCGAGGAACTCGAGAAAGGCCGCCGGCAGCGGCAGCGACGCCGGCGGCTGCTCTTCTCTGCGGTCAGAGGGCGGAATTTCTGAAGAATCCATCGCTCTCCAGAGTAAAGACCCTGGACTCCTCCTCGGGTCCGAAGGGGTGCGAGGTCTCCGGCAGTGGTCGCGACGCCCACGATGGTGGCGGCGGCCTCCCGCCCAAAGCACGCAGAGGCGGCGGCGCCGGGGAGGACTGGACTCGGGGCGCAACACACGGTGTGGAACTTGGTTGATCTGGGCCCTATGTTTCAGATCAGACGCTCGCAAAGCACACTGGACTCAAACAAACCAGAGAGTCCGTTTCGCTGGTTTAGTCATGTATAAATTCGTTTGTCGAATGTCGCCGCACTGTCTCTTGATCAATAAAGCACGATATTTCTCAAAAAAGAAGAGACAAATCAGATTGCTTGAATTATCTTGAGCAGCACACACCAGAGGCAACGCAAACAATTCCTGCTGAGGAGAAACATATGGCCAAAATTTCTGCATGAACACATCATGTGTGCCTGGCGGGCAAGTACATCTCCACCAACTTCCCGCACAAGTAACACCACCACCACATAGGCCCTGTCTGGAGGCAAGAATTTCACCTGAACTTTACAGGGAACAGTTCAATTTCCTCGCGAGCCAAGAAATATATCCGCCTTCGAAACAGGATCTTAACAACTTCATTCGCAGAAAGAACATTCCACATATCATATGGATCTTTAAAACGGAATAGCTTCCTGAGCCAATAAACGGACATGGAAAACGTGCAAGCTAAAAAAAAGTTCACATATGGTATTCTTTTATATTTGAAGTAATGGTATTCTTTTATGTTTGAAGTACAATGTGCATACAGACAGGTCCATCTTGTTGGCAGGACCCTCCAAAGTAACGAAGTATACCAACAGAACCAGGTTGCATCTTTGGGAGCACCTGATGGATTTCTACAGCACCTTAAAGACAACAAACACATCTACACAACCTAATTGACCTTTATGATGTGCCCGCCCTGCTCCGGGCAACAATAATACAAATCAGTATGCTATCGTATCTTACATATCATTGTACAAAATTTCCGGTCTTCCTGTTGATTTGTAGGAAGAATGTATCCCATGGAGAGCTGGCCAACTCGTAGCAAAATCAAGAGCTCAATTCTCCTGCATCAACAGTAAATGCACCAACCGTCAGTATGTTCCATGCATGACAGGTGCATGAATTAGAAAGTTTTCGAATTTATATTACCTTCCCCCAAAAAATTCTGTCCAAGATCTCACTACCTTCGGTGTTATGAAGATTCTTTTGTAGAGTTCAATGGTATCTCAACATGTCGAGGGCTTCCTGGGCTGACTTTGCTGTCAGCGCCCTGCTGCTGGTTCGCTTGGGGTTTAAGCTTATGATTGTTATATGCAACAACACCTACTATGGCTGTACATTGCAGAAAAATGGAGTCACCATCTAATCCACTTCTAAATGCAGTTCTTTGAAAAAAAAATGTTCAAAAAAATGGCTCAAACCTAAAGTATTCAAAAAAAATATAATCCAGAAAATATCAGGTGCAGGTAATTCTTTAGCCAAAAATGTGCCCAAAGATATCACAGAAATTATGAAGTTAAATAAGTCAGATTACGAGATTAATCAGTTGAATACCTATGGCATAGCCAACTATGTTTATGAAGGTAAGCTTTGTATCAGCAAAAATAGCAGCTGACAGCAGCACCACACTCCAATCTCTCACAACTCCAGTAACACGAGCTGTCAGTGCACTTGTCCGGGAGATGACAAGGAAAACTGACAGATTAAGTACGAATGTGCACATGCAGTTTAAGAACAATGTAATTGGTGGGAAGTTCCATGAAATACTTGCATCCATCTTTGGCTTCTCTAAGAACAACCAGGGAATGAACAGGCAAAAGGCACTGCAGGAAAATCACAGATTAAATTACGAGAACAAACAGTAGGTTCAAGAATTAATCTGGGGAGCTGGTGGACAAGATACCTGCAAGGGCTAACATAGTACATCATGGATATCAAGTTCAGTCTAACACCCTTCTTCTTCAAAAATATCTCGATAAAGATAAGTCTAAGGGCTTCCGCTACAACTCCACCCATCTGATACACCACTCCAACCCAGCTGATTGTAATTTCACCAACAGAGGCCACAATAACTCCCACGCTGATGATAGACATGATAGCAAGCATTTTACAGTTCATTTCTTCAAGGCCAAATGCTGTTCCAAGGAGAAACACGGCTACAGGCACTGTAATGCTCAAGCAAAGAGTATATTAACATCAGTTCCAAAACTGATTACAACCTACGCTTTACCTTCTCAATCTAAAAACAGAGAGTGCACATACTTATTGCCTTCAACATCTGTGCAAATGCAACAGATATGTAGAGGTATGCACTGTTCCCTAGCCAAAGTGTCATTGCAAACATTGCTCCAATTGGAATGACTGAACTCACGTATCTGAAATTTCAGGTGAGCTAGTTAGAGAAATAATACAGTCCCAGTACTTTATTATGAATTGAACAAAGAATCTAATACAGGATGGGAAAGCAATAACGGCTGCAGGTCCGTGCTTCAGAAAAAGACCAGCATATTTCTTCTCACTAAGAGTGGTATCGAGTATTGACTTATGACAGGAATAGTGCAGAGCTTCTTAGTGTGTGCCAGATGCAAATTTAATTAACGTAAATATCTACCGATGACCATCATGCTAGACTTCTAAGCCTGACTTGGCATTTAATCTTAACAATATGGTAAAACTCGCTCACTAATCCTGACAGCTAAAGCAGGCTAATGTACTTACACAACAAACAGCAGAGCCCCCTGTTACTGTACTTGCTATCCACATATAGTCTGATGAAAACCAACCTCAATATTTAAAATGAAGGGGTGGTGTTTGTGCAGCATCTTACGAACATGCTAGAATATGCTAATGTTATGGAAAATTCACAAATTATTCATATCGGTTCATGCATGGAGAGACAGGCATTATGGATGTCTTAATCATGAGGTGATACGTCATGGAACATAATATACTGACAGAGAACAATTGAGAGAGTAAGAAACTACAATACAGCCTTATGAATTTTGTATTATCCAAGACTCACACATCTGTAGTCATTCCTTCATCAATCTTTATGACCTATAAAATATTATCAAAGTAAAAAAATAGTAAGATTACGGATTTCTTGAACTTCAAGTAACTTGAATTCCAAACAGTATGAAGTCTTAGTTATTACACAGATTAGAGATAGATACAGCAACCATGTAAAAATTTGATGCTAGGTACCTTGAAAATCTTTGTAGCAGCAAAGCATACTACAGATGAGAAGAGCATATGTAGCAAAGTTAGTGCCACTGGATAGGGGAAGTTGATCTCTTTTGAGGATAGCACCCACTGCAAATCAGGACAAACAAAGTACTTAACAATGTTACAAAAAATATGAAAGGATATTTGCCACAGAAAAAGAATCCATCAGTACTTCTAACCACATGAATGAAATTATGAAAGCACTCCAGAACTAATCATCCCAAATAGAAGTGTGTTACAAAGTGGGTTTTCAATCTTCTGAAGCAAGGGTTATCGATGTTTACACTTGAATTTGTACATACAGAAATGTCAGCATCACTATTTCTATTTGCACCACAATCTCTTGGAGTGTTGTTAATCTTGTTAGTATTGAGTTGGGCCAAAGAAATAAGGAGAGAGAATAGAACAAAAGATAGTGCTTATTGCTCAATTTCCATGAATCATTATAGTGGAAGAAGATGTTATCCAGTTGGTCCAAAAAGATAGGCATCTTGAGAAGTGTCAATGAATTGATTTATATGAGGTTCCACTTAAAGCTAATGGAACTTGGTGCAAAAGACCTCCATGAGCCTCACGTATCAGTGTACCAAACTAAACTAACAATATAGTAATAGCAAAAGGGAGTCCAGTTACTTGTTATGGAAGGGATATGAGTTATGACAAGAGAACCTGGGTCAACCCTTCTCATGAAAAAGGGGTCCAAGTTGAGTGAACAACCCAAGCAAGCAACGGACTATTCCCAGATCTCAAGCTACTGGAGTCAGAGGCAGAAAAATGTACCCAAACGCCCACGAATTTTGGACATAATCTGGCTATTCAGGTGGGCGATCGGCTTTAGAAAACTGATAGTAGTCACGAATGAGACTCATTTTGATGAATTATGGGATCAACGCTTGATATCGCAAGTATGAGAACAGCCGAAGCTCAAAATCGCCTCCCTGTGCGTTTACAATCACACCCTCTTTAAACTGAAAACGCTTACGCTGCAGCAGAGACAGAGATCCGATCCATCACAAAAGCCCCCCTGACTCGCACGCATTCGAATCCAGCGCCAGAAACTGGAAACACATCCGTCTCGTCTCCATCGCAAGGGGAGAGCAGCAATCGGATCAGCCTACGAATTTGCGGTGGACTGCACGCTAAAACCCTAGAAACCCAGGACGGCGCGGAGTCGCCTGACGCGGCCAGGCCAGACGCGAGAGAGACCGCATCCGTGTCGCGCAACCAGGAATGAGCAACCGCAGCGACGAAACTTGCCGCGGCTGGCAGGATCGCGGGGCGGTGGGCCGGAGACGCGGGGCGAGGAGGATGAGAGGGGCTTGCCTTGTTGAAGAAGATCTGGCCGCCGGAGATGGCGATGTAGAAGAGGAGGTGGAAGTAGGTGACGGCGCCGTCCCGCCACGCGCCCTTCCTCGGCGCTGGCGCCGGCGCCGCCGTCTCCGGCTGCTGCTGCTGCTGCTTCCCGCCATTTCTCTCCATGGCTGGCTGCTGTGGGGGAATGGAGACGGAGAGTCTGTCTCGCCGTCGGTCGGGGCGAGTGCGTCTCGAGCCGTTTTGCGGTTTTGCGACGGTGGTGGACTTAAAAACAAAACAAAAGGAGAGTGCCTCGCGATTCGCACGTGGTTCAGACCGGCCCCCGTCTGCGCGCGGGCAGGCCTACGCGCCGTGCACGATCTGGGGCCCACCAGTCAGTGTCTTTAACGATATCAAAAGGTTTGGCGAGGCGAAGTCAGAACTTGGGCGAGTCAAACGAAAACGAAAGATGATTTCGGAGGTCAAATTTTAGGCGGAGCCTGCCAGATATCAGGACACACAGGATCGGCAATTTTTACTACAAGTGCCAAATTTGGATTATTTGGACATCAAAAACGGCCTTCCCTCGCCGCCGCCGGAGCTCCGCTGGGCAAAGCCCAGGGAGGGGATGATGGCGGCGGCGGGGCCTTCCTCCACCGTAGCTCCGGGATTCAGTTGCGGTGGAGATCCGTGCGGGTGTCTTTGACGTGTGTGTTGTCCGGCGTCGGCGGTGCATCGCTGATGGCCCTTCACGGTCTATGGGCGGGCTGGCAGTTCCGGGTTGCGGTGCGGCTCCGGTCATGCGATTTTCTGGCGGCAGACGTCAGCCATGGGCGTGCTCGATGATGGAGGAGTTTGATCTGGTGGTCCAGCCGGGGATGGGTACGAATTTGCCAGCTAATGCTTGGTTCGGCCTCGGCCAGAACCGTCAATGGCGACACCCGCATGGGTCTTTACCTCGTTGGAGTCATTGTGGGGCAATTCGTGTTCTGTGTGTGCCCCGGAGGAAACCCCAGATTCGGGCTTTTCGGATCAGATGATGACGAAGTTCCTGCGTTGTCACCCCATGGGGCATCATCTTTAGGGGTGTACACCAACTAGACGGACAAGTGTTTGGGGTGGTGGCTAGGCGCAGGTCTCTGCTTCTCATGCGGTGACCAAGGTGGAGCGGCGTGCCATCTACAATGTTGACAACGAGTCATGGCGGCAAGGTGCAGCGGAGTCTCGAAGCTAGATACCGGTCGATGGACGCATGCAGAAGGTAGGCGCTATTCGGCGTTGTGGTGGCGTCGACGGCAGAAGGGTCTAGCAAGATCATTGCATTAATTGCTCCTAAAGATGAGATTGTGCAGAAGGCAACAACGGATTCTTGCTGAGGGTCTATTGGACCGGTTGGTGCTCCTGGCTAGCCGACGGACGGCTTGGTGAGGCCATCAGATTTCTTGGAGCGTGTGGCGCACGATAAAGGCACATCATCAATCTTGTAAGTAGGGCGATAATTTTCGCTAAAAAGGTGGCTTTGGTACGATCTATGTATTTATTTTGCAAGAACTTGTTGAATAATGCAATAAAGATGACTGAGTGCATCGCTCGATGCAAAGGCCGGAGTTAATCCTCTTTATAAAAAGAAAATAGATTCAATTTTTTTCTTCAAAAAAGTTGGAATCTTTATCTCTACTACTTAAACAAATGTAATATTTTTCATTTATGTGATGCAAAACGCTTAATCCAACCTTACTGCACCCCCCCCCCCTCTCCATTTTTTTTCTATTATCTCTATCCTTTTACATCTTAATTGTCTCATATTTCATTGACTTACTAAATAAAACTATTTTTATTCAGTATAAGTCATAAGTTCTTTCCAAATAAGTGATTATTAAATAAAATCTTAAAAATTATTTAGGTAGGTAATTACATGTAGCATTTGATAAATATTTATTTATAAAATCATATTAATATGCATAGGTAAATCACGGGCTAACGAATTAGAATATTTGTGACCACAATGTTTGAGGAACGTTCACTACGAGTAAAATTGCCAACGAACACTCAAGTTGCCATGTGAAAACAACTAAAAATGGCATGCATTTGTTAGAGCATTTACAATCACAAGTATCAAAATCTACCCCCAAACGCCCGCAGACGCGCTCGGACGGATCCGCGGACAGTGATCGGACATCACACAAAAACATCTACTGCATTCCTGTACCTCAATTTAAAACCTCAAATCCATACAAGACATGCAGATTAAAACATGCGTACTAGGTAGGTATTCTATCTACTCATTGTCGAAGATGTCCACGATCTTTGTGCCCGGCTCAGGGTAGATGGGCAACCGCGGCAACTCCGGCTCGTCGTCAGACAAACTAGGCGAAGAGCTCGTGGATCTCCGCTCTCTGGTGTCGGATGAAGCGCTAGTTGGCCCTCACAATGGACTCCTCTATGGTGAAGCGCGCAGCCGGCTCCCCCTCCTCCTCCTTCATGGGTTGGGGGTCCTGCTCCGCCTCGGGCAACTGCTACCCCTCCTCCGGTGAATCCGAAGGCAGACGGACAACGAAACGATTAGCACGCCTGGCCCGAATCTCCTCCAGCAGCCGCAGCCGCCGCTCCGGAGTGAGTGTGGCGTAGGTAGTGATCCGGGGCCTCGGCATCGCTAGCGGCAAACAGATCGAAAGTAGCGGCGACGAAGAGGAGAAAGGGAAAGAAATGGTGCGAGGTAGGGTTGGGCGCCGTCGTCCGGCTAAAATAGACGACCTTGCTCCCTCGGGCGACATTCCAGAGCGGCGCCACGCGGCATGGAGCGAAGGAGGCGCTCATCGGACCAACGGTCTATTTGTGTGACCGCATGGGCCATTGCGGTCAGTCTAATGTGAAGCCCGCGTCCGGGCATCCTCATATCCGCCCTAGATATGGACCGGGTATGAAGAGTGCCGGTCAGCCCAGGCGTTTGGGGTAGATGTGGGGAGCCCGGTTGGGTGGCCGAAAATCATCTAAGCAATGGCCGGGCAGCCCGCCCGAACGTTTGAGACAAGTATGGGAGGTCCGGTTGTAGATGCTCTCAAGGACTTGCCGTGGCAAATAGGAAAACTTGCCGTGTGTACAGATAAATTTGCCAGCAAACACATTTTTTTTTCAAATGCCATCCGTTTGATTCCCATCACATGGTTGTGCAGGCTGGACCTCCCTCCAGCGAACATTCGCTAGTTAACATTTCTCAATATTTATACCCCATTGCAACACAGAGACAATTATCTAGTCAATGAAAAAAATTCCTACCAGATATAGTTCAAATGAATATCTTAGGAAAAATCATATGGATCAAAATTATGTGAATCAAACAACCCATGTGTCTTAATTTTAAAAAATACCACGGATAAAATCATCCAAAATTTCTTTGAAAATCCCTTGAATAAGAGGACCTCCTCGATTCTCAGACAAGTATCTGCAATGTTTCATTAATCCTCGCTATGTCTGAAGCTCTGTTCATCTCCAAGCCATGTGTTTCTGAAGACAGGGCAACTAAAAGACTGCCTGAAATGGGTTGAACATCTTTGTCTAGTGACAAAATACCCAGGATTAGGTCGCTTACGAACAAATCATTCTACCCTACGCATGTAGTGTGCACTGAGTCCTGAATGGAATTGAAATGGCTACTCTAAAGTGATGCTGATCTCGAGACTGGACTCGGTGCTGATGGTCTCCTTGTTGGTGGTTCCAGCAGGGTGATCGGCGCACTCCATTCTCAGCCTGAGATGAACCGGCTTCATGATGACTAGATCCCTCGCGTCTATGTGATTCTCCGTCAGGAGCTCGACACCCACGTGCTCCTCATGCCCCTGGCACTGGAGGATCCTCTTGATCACTGCTTTCTGGTCCTCATGGTCCGCTTTCGTTCGGTCGACCTTTAGGTACAATGCAGCAGAGGCCACCAGCTGCAGGAGCAATAACAGTGTCATGGTCTTTGATTCTTTCTTTCAGGCCTTGTTCGGTTGCGGGTGAATCCGAGTGGATTGAAGGGGTTTGAGGGGGATTTAAACCTCTTCTAAATCAAAATATGAACCAATCCCTGCCAATCCCCTCCAATCCTCTTGGGGAGAGGATTAACCGAACAAAGCCTCAAGTGATTTCGCTCCATATAACACAGGAAGATTGTCTTGTTTTAAGAGAGGGAAGAATCGCACCTCGCATGTCCCAGGGCTGACGTTAACTGCACAGGTGAAATGCACGCTTTTCTGGTCTTGGTGGCTTTCATCTGCGGGTTTATCATCACCTTTGTGCACAGCAGGTTCCTCAGCAGCTTCAGAAAACGCTAGGTTGTCTATTTCATCATACCATTGCTGTGCTATACCAACCTGATAGCATGTGCATTAGCAATTCAGACTCGAGCAGCTAGCATATCGCCAACTAGGTTTGAAGTAACTTCAATACTCAAAATTCACAATGCATAAAGATGTTGCGAACCGGACAAGAAGTGCTTTACCTTCTCAGATGTTGTGTCTTGTGCGTCAGATTCAGAAATCTCAGCACCAGATCCCCTTACTTGGCGCCAAATACAGCTCTCAACCAAAGGTGTGGCAAGCTCAGTATCAACTGGGATGTCTACAGAGACCTTGATGTTGCATCTTCCTGTTAAGTTGAATCCACCAGTTAAACAGCTATCTTAAACCGAATCTCATATGGCAGTGCCCCTTCAATTTATTAACGGACTCACTTCAGTAATCCACATGGTTATCTGAACCGTAAAGTTAATTTCAAATTTGGAGCTTAAGTATTGTGCAGATGCACTACAGGATTCGACACTCCTTTTTTAACCTGTGCTGTCAACTCAAAATCATTTGAAACTGAAGGCACAGCTAGTTACAAGGAATATGGAAAGCAGAGGTAATGAATATAAAAATTGATACCCTTCTTCGGCGGTAATAAGTTTTATGTGCTGCAGTATTTAAGACCACACAGTATCATAGTTACCCAGAGCCAAAAGTGGGGGAAACAGTAGTGTCGTGCATCAAACTAAGCTATAATTTTCAATTAAAGGCTTCAAAATTGCAGGGGAAGTCACCCATGGTCATATATGGCACAGATGCAAAAACTACTATCATGACAAAACAGCTTCTGTTAAATTACCAGGGAGCACATTTACTTTCCGGTTGTGATCTTGAAATTGTCCAGCTGAATGTCCCCTGCCAATTCATTGCAAAACAGTGAGAAAGGAATAATGAATCCATGCAGCACGCAAACTTTTGTCAGCAGCAGATAAATTTCTATGCTCACTGCAAAAATGATGAAGATAAATGGAGAACCAAAAGCTCACCAGGTAGATACTTTCTCAAGACGGCAAACAAACCAATATGGTAACCCAAGAACCCCAACATTTGTAAAATGAATATTCGAGGTTTCTTTGGTATCCAAGTCATGCTTCTGAACCCTTTGACCATCTTCAAGACAAAGAAAAGGAATTCAAATTATTTGTGGTACGGTCTGACTCTAAATGAAAGCACTAACAGCTTATAGATCAACCTGTATCACAGAAGACAATGCATTTCCGGAATCTTGAAATTGACGATACAAGTTCATTGCAAGGGATCTTCTCCAGCAGATTAGAATGTCCTTTATCACCTGATGACCCATTGATGTGTATATCTTTAAGGAGAGCATGCCTCTCATCAATCATTTGCTGACACAACTCCATTGCTTCAGCTCTACCTTCGCATCACTTTAACTCCTCAATGAGCTGTAAATATTTAACTCCAACATGTGTAACAAAAGAATTTGTACTAACCTCTTACAATATTCTTTTTTTCACCAGTTGACATGCTCAGGATCCATGATGTTTCAAAGCTGGCAAGCAGCAACAGTATAAGAACTAAGAAGATTGCCAAACAGCTAGTTAGGTTTGTAATGTCCCAAAGTAAAGCCAGCCACAGTTGACCCACAGTACTTATGTGTATGCCGAAACAATAACAGAACATAGGATAGAATTAAGCAATATACATCGAATGACATTGATGGAAGAGTGGAACACACTTTTATTTCACTAATATCTAATGTTTTCTCACACATGCATCAAATTGACAGTTAAGCACACAATGACATGCAATTAGGTAAGTAAAAGAAAAGGGCAGCCCGGTGCACATAGCTCCCGCATGCAATTAGGTAAGTATACATAAATATCATTGAGCTTCAATGTCAAAATCAAACTGAACCTGAGAATCAGGTTGAGCTGTGCAGATTTACAACATGTAAAACCCAAAAATGAATTACAGCTACAACAGTGGAAAACAATTCATGAGATAAGTCAGATCTCAGGCGATGAAACCATCCAACTGAAGCATTATGCGAAAATCCACCACTAAATCAATTTGATATTGCGAAAGGACAAGATGGAGGAGATGAATAGAGGCACATACCTGCGATCTGCTACTAATAAATCGTCCTCGGAAATTTTGAGCAAATGCCATGGAAACACTACTGGTTCAGCGTCGAAATCTTGAATGTTTGAAGCATCATCTTTCTTTGAAGCGTCTTCCTTTGTCAAACCAAGCTTATCAATAATCCAACTCCAGACACCACTTCCTTTTTTATTGAAGACTGGATAAACTGTCTCCAGAAACCTTCTTCCAAAATCTGCTTTTCTAACTGCATGATTCTGCAAAAGAATAAGAAAAGCTAGTAAAAAATCTTTGATACATGATTGACGATTCATGATTGTTGTGGTTAGTTATAATTTTTTCCATGTACAAGACAAAGGAACAGCAGAAAAACTTTAATTGACACCTAAAACTTGTGACAACCACCTTATGGCCTTATGGGTTATTATAGCTCTATTACCTGTATGAAATCTCAGCAGCCAGTGAAAAGGACATACTTGTCAAACCGAGTAAACTGAGGCAAGCCACTATGGATAATTACCTCCGAATCTACTATATATAGACAATCTTCAGCGGCATGATAAAATGATGCAGCAGGGTGCAATAACTTGGCAGATTCAAATTCACCATCCTCAAAACCTGGGGAGGATCCAATCTGTAAAGTAAATATCAATTCATTACACTGAATTTGCAGGCCTTCAAACCATATGAGTAAACGTAGAACCCAAGGGAAACAGCAACTCATGCTTACACAGTCTAAAATCACCCCATCGCAGTTGCTAATGATGATTCTATGGTGGTTACTATCAGAGATAAAAATGCGATCACCGTCCTCATCAACTGATAGGCCACCTGTAGAACATTAGATTTTACAAAACATTGTATTTAGTTCCAGTGTTAGATTTTCTGGTTGGGCTGCAAAATTGATGTTTAGTAAAATAAGTTGCACGAGGGAAGAAGCATCAACCAAGTACCTGGATGATAAAGTAACAAGTTTCTGAGAGAACCTACATATGGCTCTTTGACAACCTCTTCTTTCTGCCACGGAACTCCTGATTCTACAACATTTTCAATAGGTTCTGCACTCAATGCACTAAATCCTTCCATGCCTGCATTTAATAACAAATAGGAGGTTTTAGAAAATTAGCACATGTGAGGAGCATCCAATTTGCCGAGCAACATTCTAGAGAATCTTAGGTGCAACAAATGTGCACAAGCAAGCTAACAATAATAGCATAAAATAAATAGCTAATGCTGTCTAGAGCTTACCCCTGATCATGAGGTCAGGGTCCCCATCCAATTTTGTGAAGATTATATGATCCTTAGAACCTTCAAATAGCAAGTAGCAAGCACCATTTGTCATCTGAAAACTCATCAAACAGACAAACCATGTTTTAATCAAGCATGCATTAATTAAATCCATATAGATCTACAAAATTTGTTTGACACATATTCCATTGTGCTTGGCATTGCATTGTATTCCCATTGTATGAAGTTGTGTTTCGCTTCTTTAATGTGATAAATTAAACATGTCTAACGATATCAAAATGGACCATCTCAATGTATATCCATAGAGTATCTGAAAAATATACTGGTACTTGGATTCTCCCAGTGAAGACATAATAAAAAGATAGTGTATGCATCGTATATATGAACTGCATGGCCAATGATCACAAAACATTTCTGAACTTCTCTAGTGGAAGGAAAATTGCAAGGATATTTGCCTCACATTGGTAAAGTCTTTGTTTGACAACAAGATAGGAAATGTAATGTATTCCTCCATTATTGTACGAACTGCTTGGCTTTGAGTAGCTAAGGAACTAATACCACTCCCATATTGCATAGCAAAAACATTTAGATGCGGGTACCTACAATGAACAGATAATAAGACAATAGAGAAATTTAAGACTTTTGTCAGATCACAAAGCAGCCAGATTTTACACAACTACCTCTGATGAAGATATTTCAATTTTCTAAAAGCAGCTGAATGTTTGCAGTCCCCGTCTAATGTTTCATGTGACTGATACAACAGAACAAGATACATTCCTTCTTGATTAAAAGTTTTCCAAATGCCATTCACGGCATTCAACCAACAATGATTTTTTCCTGCATCACAATAGTTAAGCAAGAATTAACAGACAGCAATAACACCTGAAGAAAGGGACCGTGCATTACACATTTACGTTAATTACTTACATCTAGGAATAGCCAAAATTATCCTTGTTATGTCATTTGTATCGCATGCAAGTCCATGTCATCTTTCAGAAAAAGTTAAAAAAATCACTGCAATCATATCCTTGCAAAACTATTTGTAACTGTGTACAGTACTTCTTGTGGCTTTCGTCCTATGTAGTTTTGTCACACAGATGTAATGAACAAATGATGATACCACAAGACTCCTGGAGTTTTGCACAATAGTGAAAACTCAAGAGCATCATTTTCATCAAGCATTACAAAATTTATTGAAAATAACCATCCCCATTGTGGGTTTGTAAATGGCAGATGAAAATTAAGAAGAGCATGCTTCTCCACCATAACCAGCAAAGCTGTGTGGGCAGACACAATAACGAGAGCACCCAAACTATCAACAAGAACATATAGTTCCACAAAATGGCACGGCATGGGATATGATATTGCAGTATGTTACGACTTGCGATTGAAATGCGTGATATTACCTTCGAGTGTCCCAAATGTGGATTTGATGAAATGTAGGAGTTGAGACTGCGAGGTGGGTGTACTCTCACTTGAGCCGTCAGAGCTGCGAGACAGAAGAGGGCGGCTTTGTTAGGACAGTCAATGGCTAAGAGAAAACTAGAGAGGCGCGTGACGCGAGAACTTCTACCTCGGAGCGTGGTGCAGGGCTCTCGTCGTAGTCGCAGCCGCCGCAGACTGCCGCCGGTGGGAGTCGAACCAACTGCACGTGCTGCTGCTGCAGGCACTGCTGGTGATGGAAGAGCTGGCCCCGGATAGCGGCTTCGGCCCGTGCAGCGCTACCGGAGAGCAAGCGGAGGTGGATGAGAGGAAGCAAGAATGTAAGAGCGAGGAGAGGAATGTCGTGGATGGATCGCGGGGACGCCGCAAGCGGCGCAGCGCCGCCGCGGCCGAAGCCTGCGCCATCAGACCTCGATGGCGTTTAGCAGTGGGGTTCAGTTATTCAGGACGTCCCACTCGGTGCTCGCCAGTAGAAATGGACGAGACGGCAAGGCTGCTCGTGCTCGGAGGGCGCTAAGTTCCGACTCAGGCGCCGCCGCGGGCCGCGGCCGTGCGAGAGTTAGGACGGCTGAACGGGGGGCGGGGGCTGGGAAGCAAGGGGAGGACGACTGGCGAGGCGGGGCAGGCTGACGGCGCCGGGGGAGTCGTGGGGGCGGGGGGCAGGAGGCGGGGCGCCGGACGGCTAGGCCAGTCGTGGAGGCAGCGGCCGGCGGCGGCGTTTGCTTCAGTCCGATGCCTCAATGGGGGAACGGCGAACAGGACCGGGACCGATGCCTACAGGGTGGGCCGGCCCAATAACTTCTGGACACCTTTTTCTCTGTTTCTTTTTTTCTCTCTTTTCGGTTTTTCTTTCTTCTTTTATGTTTGTTGTGTGTTTCCTTCTTCTTTTTCTATTTTGTGTTTTTTTTGCGAAATTCTATTTTTGTGTTTTTAATAATACGTAACACTTATTTTAAAAAATTACTTGACAAATATTCTAGCACACATGAACAACTATTATCAAATGCAAGATTTGTTTTAAAAAAATGCATCTGGTGAACAGTTTTAAATATGAAATGCATTTTCTATATGAACGTTATTTTTAGACCCTGCAAAAGAAACACATGTTTTTAGGTACATAATCATTTTTAATGTATTAACTTGTTTCTTTGGAAATACTTTCAAAATTTATTAAAATAAACACATGTTTTTGGGACAAGTTTTTTTTGTACGAATTGGGTTGGTTGATTTTACGTGGGCCAAAGTTTGGGGCTTCACCCACCTCACTTAGAAATGAGCTTGCATGATTGGACCTCTTTGCGTTGCGGCCTTCGTATAGGTTGAGTGAAAGGGCTTGTTATAATCGTGGGGTATTTTTTATGGTGATGAATATGCAAGTATTAAACTTAACTTTCTTAGTTAATTCCTTAGATTCGGGAATTGTATGTTCCCCAAGGTGCAACAAGATTGTTGACACCAGATTTTGGCATGGTCAAAAGCATAATTAAGAAGACCTCAAATGGAAAAGTGCTCAATGTGAGAAAGTTCCGTATCGTCAAAAGAAGAAACTTTAATATTTGGTCCATAGCCATCCGGTCTCATCTCTAAGTCCGAAATTATGTTCGAAGTTCTGAGATTTTGTATCCAGAACACTATTCGGCTAATTACGCCCTCAAGACTGCCTCGTATGAAAAAAATTATATACACAGATTGTCTTCATTTTGTCGAAACGATTGATTTTGATATAAAAATCATCCCAATCTGAGTTCGTATGCAAAAGTTAGAGTTATCGGAATACAACCCTGTCAGGAGGCGAAATATGGCACGCCCCACCAAACGCCATGTCTGATAGGTACCGCGAGCAAACAGATGTTTCGCACGAGCTATTTGACCCTCAAGATGACATCTGATAAAAAAACGTTTAACATGAAAGTTGTTCGTATCGTCGAAACGGCCAAGATTGCGTTTGGACTCGTTTTCATCCGAGGTCGTGTACCACCACAAAAAATACCCACAAGGTGCAGCCAGTTTAAACCGAACAGTTTTGGAAAGTTCGAACAAAACCAATCCGAATTTTACTAGGGTTTTGGACATGAATCCAAGCCTTTTCCTTGCACGGCAAGTCCAACCGCCTCTTATATACCTAAGGGGTGACGACCGACGACACACAATCGATCAACTCATCTACCACTTTTTATCTTTTATCTTTTCTCCTTAACCCTAGTTCTTCTTCTTCCTCGTTCTTCTCTGTTCTTCTTGTTGCAGGGCGGCGAACCTCGAGGCCCTAGGGGCGATCAAGTCGACCTAGGGAAGTTCATAGCCGCGGTGCGCCCTGACGGGGTCCCTCCCAAGCGTGTGGGGTTTCGGGTCCTCAAAAGCACACGTCGGAGTGCCTGTGTACCGCGCTTCCGGCCGGGTCTCCTTCGACGTGAGGTACGGTGCATCACCCCCGGCGTCGAGGGTACACGATGACGTGTTCGTGTGTGAACAAAGATACTTCAACCTATATGACAAAATACAACGAACAAGCAATATAAATAATATTAACAAGTTGGTAAAGAGCTAAGCAAGAAGTAAGCCGAGAATGAAGTAGCCACAAGGCACAAAATTGAAGTAATGTATCCTGAAGTTCAATCCATGTGTCTGCAGGGGAAGGGAGCTCTAATCTCATGTGGAGAGGTCTAGGACAACAAGTTTCACATCCACAATGAATGACTAGATTCCTCCTTGAGCTTCAAGAGCTCAATCACTAAGGGTAGACCTCGACGGGGACTAAAACATTCACAAAATTCCCGGAGCTAATCAGCAAATTCAGAAGCTTCCGGATGACTACGACCATCTATGGTTCCTTAGAAACTAAATAGTAACAAGTGGAACGAAGAAGTCAAAGGGGATTCAAGATTGCCTTGGTCGAGTCACAAATGTTTGGTTCCTCTCTGTTTTCTCTTATTCAAATCAAATAATGGTTGGAGGAAAAGAATGGGAGCTCAAGGTGGTCATCAAGGGTAAAGAGGCATATCAAGTCAATGCCCTCCCTACATAAGAAATGTCCCCCCAAATTATGCTCGTTGTGTTCCCGTATTGGACCACACAAAAATTCCAGTGCCAGAGCTCCAATGTTTATCCGGAAAATACTCATGTTAAACAAAATGGTTCAAGCTGGACCTGAAGGCCGCCCCGGACTAATCTTGAGAACTCCGGGTTGATTTTCCAGCAACATGCATGGTTCGGCACAAATTTATGTTATTTTATTGTACTAACCTATTAATCTAGTGTCAGATACCGTTTTCTGCATTATTGAAGTTCTAAAGAAAACACCATCTCAGGACAGAAAAATCAATTTTTAGGTAGGTTTTCTAATCTCTCAAGTTCCATATGCCACTTACGCAACTGTTGTGCACTTAACTTTTACTGTGTCTAGACTCTAGAACCAAAGATATACTGCAAGAAGATAAGTGAAGTACTTTTTTAGGGTGATAACTAAAGTACGTAACATGAGAAAAAAAAATGTAGGTGCTGGTAATAAAAGATTACAAGAACAAAAAATAGCTTGCATGTGTGGTGATTGTAATGAATATAGCGGTATCAAGTGGGAGCAATTGTTCTTGGCAATAGGCTATTTTTTATATTCATGGTTGATATTTTTTTGAACAGGTAGGCTATTTTAGGATCAGTCCATTGGTCTTCTCTTGATGAGGGCGACTGGACGGGCGACTGGGCGGGCGAACATGCACCCGACCGCGACGGCGCCGTCCGCCGCCGGTGATCGCCGACGCGTCGGCGGGCGGTTCTGGGCTCTCGCCGAGTCCGACGAGGAAGACACAGACGGCGATGGGGATGCATCCCCGACGGAGTCGCCCCCTCACCGACACCTTCGGATCTCATTTGCGATTTATTCCATGCAGGTTATAGCGAAGATGAAGTGGCCATGACGATCGATCAGGTTCTGCCACCGGACGATCCGGCGCGTATTGGTCTTCACGCGAGCGAGAAGAATGAGATGATCCGACGCATTGTTCATCGGAAGACGGCGACGTCGGCGCTCAGACCTTGGAAGGGTCCCCTACCTAAGGTGAGTCTTCTGAATCTTACGTTATTCGATATGATTAGGCCAGAGTCATGGATTACTGTGAAGAAGAGGAAGAATGCGAGGCAGCTCACTGTTCGTCAGGCACCGGCGGTGCCCATGATGACCGCGTCGGCGACCGGGATCTCGAACGCGAGATCGTTGGGTTTGAAACACCTGCTGGGTTGTGCTGGGCTGGTTCGGAGGGAACCGGGTCCGCGAGGAGTTGGGCCAGGGTTAGATGATATGAGACCCATGATGTACCGTGAAGGAAATATGCCCTAGAGGCAATAATAAAGTTATTATTTATTTCCTTATAATCATGATAAATGTTTATTATTCATGCTAGAATTGTATTAATCGGAAACATAATACACGTGTGAATACATAGACAAATAAAGTGTCACTAGTATGCCTCTACTTGACTAGCTCGTTAATCAAAGATGGTTATGTTTCCTAACCATGAACAATGAGTTGTTATTTGATTAACGAGATCACATCATTAAGAGAATGATCTGATTGACATGACCCATTCCATTAGCTTAGCACCCGATCGTTTAGTATGTTGCTATTGCTTTCTTCATGACTTATACATGTTCCTATAACTATGAGATTATGCAACTCCCGTTTACCGGAGGAACACTTTGGGTACTATCAAACGTCACAACGTAACTGGGTGATTATAAAGGAGTACTACAGGTGTCTCCAAAGGTACATGTTGGGTTGGCGTATTTCGAGATTAGGTTTTGTCACTCCGATTGTCGGAGAGGTATCTCTGGGCCCTCTCGGTAATGCACATCACTTAAGCCTTGCAAGCATTGCAACTAATGAGTTAGTTGCGGGATGATGTATTACAGAACGAGTAAAGAGACTTACCGGCAACGAGATTGAACTAGGTATTGGAATACCGACGATCGAATCTTGGGCAAGTAACATACCGATGACAAAGGGAACGACGTATGTTGTTATGCGGTCTGACCGATAAAGATCTTCGTAGAATATGTAGGAGCCAATATGGACATCCAGGTCCCGCTATTGGTTATTGACCGGAGACGTGTCTCGGTCATGTCTACATTGTTCTCGAACCCGTAGGGTCCGCACGCTTAAGGTTACGATGACAATTATATTATGAGTTTATGCATTTTGATGTACCGAAGTTTGTTCGGAGTCCCGGATGTGACCACGGACATGACGAGGAGTCTCGAAATGGTCGAGACATAAAGATTGATATATTGGAAGCCTATGTTTGTGAAGGAAATATGCCCTAGAGGCAATAATAAAGTTATTATTTATTTCCTTATAATCATGATAAAAGGTTTATTATTAATGCTAGAATTGTATTAACCGGAAATATAATACATGTGTGAATACATAGACGAACAAAGTGTCACTAGTATGCCTCTACTTGACTAGCTCGTTAATCAAAGATGGTTATGTTTCCTAACCATGAACAATGAGTTGTTATTTGATTAATGGGATCACATCATTAAGAGAATGATCTGATTGACATGACCCATTCCATTAGCTTAGCACCCGATCGTTTAGTATGTTGCTATTGCTTTCTTCATGACTTATACATGTTCCTGTAACTATGAGATTATGCAACTCCCGTTTACCGGAGGAACACTTTGGGTACTACCAAACGTCACAATGCAACTGGGTGATTATAAAGAGTACTACATGTGTCTCCAAAGGTACATGTTGGGTTGGCGTATTTCAAGATTAGGTCTTGTCACTCCGATTGTCGGAGAGGTATCTCTGGGCCCTCTCGGTAATGCACATCACATAAGCCTTGCAAGCATTACAACTAATGAGTTAGTTGCGAGATGATGTATTACGGAACGAGTAAAGAGACTTGCCGGCAACGAGATTGAACTAGGTATGGGATACCGACGATCGAATCTCGGGCAAGTAACATACCGATGACAAAGGGAACAACGTATGTTGTTATGCGGTCTGACCGATAAAGATCTTCGTAGAATATGTAGGATCCAATATGGGCATCCAGGTCCCGCTATTGGTTATTGACCGGAGACATGTCTTAGTCATGTCTACATTGTTCTCGAACCCGTAGGGTCCGTACGCTTAAGGTTACGATGACAGTTATATTATGAGTTTAGGCATTTTGATGAATCGAAGGTTGTTCGGAGTCCCAGATGTGATCACGGACATGACGAGGAGTCTCGAAATGGTCGAGACGTAAAGATTGATATATTGGAAGCCTATGTTTGGATATCAGAAGTGTTCCGGGTGAAATCGGGATTTTACCGGAGTACCGGGAAGGTTACCGGAACCCCTCGGGAGCTAAATGGGCCATGATGGGCCTTGGTGGAAAAGAGAAGAGGCAGCCCTACATGGGCTGCACGCCACCCCCTTCCCCTAGTCCTATTAGGACTAGGAGAGGTGGCCGGCCCCCTCTCTCTCTTTTCCCCCTCCGCGAATCCTATTCCAACTAGGATTGGGGGGGGGGGAATCCTACTCCCAGAGGGAGTAGGACTCTCCTGGCGCGCCACACCTTGGCCGGCCAGCCTCCCCCCTCTAGTCCTTTATATACCAACACACAAGTTGATCCACGTGATCTATTCCTTAGCCGTGTGCGGTGCCCCAGCCACCATATTCCTCGATAATACTGTAGCGGAGTTTAGGCGAAGCCCTGCTGCTGTAGTGCATCAAGATCGTCACCACGCCGTCGTGCTGACGAAACTCTTCCCCGACACTTTGCTGGATCGGAGTCCGGGGATCGTCATCGAGCTGAACGTGTGCTCGAACTCAGAGGTGCCGTAGTTTCGGTGCTTGATCGGTTGGATCGCGAAGACGTACGACTACTTCCTCTACGTTGTGTCATCGCTTCCGCAGTCGGTCTGCGTGGGTACGTAGACAACACTCTCCCCTCTCGTTGCTATGCATCACCATGATCTTGCGTGTGCGTAGGATTTTTTTTTGAAATTACTACGAAACCCAACAGTGGCATCCGAGCCTAGGTTCTATGGTTTGATGTTATTTGCACGAGTAGAACACAAGTGAGTTGTGGGCGATATAAGTCATACTGCCTACCAGCATGTCATACTTGGTTCGGCGGTATTGTTGGACGAGACGACCCGGACCAACATTACACGTACGCTTACGCGAGACCGATTTCCCCGACGTGCTTTGCACACAGGTGGCTTGCGGGCGACTATCTCTCCAACTTTAGTTGAACCAAGTGTGGCTACGCCCGGTCCTTGCGAAGGTTAAAACGGAGTCTATTTGACAAACTATCGTTGTGGTTTTGATGCGTAGGTGAGATTGGTTCTTGCTTAAGCCCGTAGCAGCCACGTAAAACTTGCAACAACAAAGTAGAGGACGTCTAATTTGTTTTTGCAGGGCATGTTGTGATGTGATATGGTCAAGGCATGATGCTGAATTTTATTGTATGAGATGATCATGTTTTGTAACCGAGTTATCGGCAACTGGCAGGAGCCATATGGTTGTCGCTTTATTGTATGCAATGCAATCGCGATATAATGCTTTACTTTATTACTAAACGGTAGTGATAGTCGTGGAAGCATAAGATTGACGAGACGACAACGATGCTACGATGGAGATCAAGGTGTCGCGCCGGTGACGATGGTGATCATAACGGTGCTTCAGAGATGGAGATCACTAGCACAAGATGATGATGGCCATATCATATCACTTATATTGATTGCATGAGATGTTTATCCTTTTATGCATCTTATCTTGCTTTGATTGACGGTAGCATTATAAGATGATCTCTCACTAAATTATCAAGAAGTGTTCTCCCTGAGTATGCACCGTTGCCAAAGTTCGTCGTGCCCATATACCACGTGATGATCGGGTGTGATAAGCTCTACGTCCATCTACAACGGGTGCAAGCCAGTTTTGCACACGTAGAATACTCAGGTTAAACTTGACGAGCCTAGCATATGCAGATATGGCCTCGGAACACGGAGACCGAAAGGTCGAGCGTGGTCATATAGTAGATATGATCAACATAACGATGTTCACCATTGAAAACTACTCCATCTCACGTGATGATCGGTTATGGTTTAGTTGATTTGGATCACGTAATCACTTAGAAGATTAGAGGGATGTCTATCTAAGTGGGAGTTCTTAAGTAATTTGATTAATTGAACTTAAACTTATCATGAACTTAGTACCTGATAGTATCTTGCTTGTTTATGTTGATTGTAGATAGATGGCTCGTGTTGTTGTTCCGTTGAATTTTAATGCGTTCCTTGAGAAAGCAAAGTTGAAAGATGATGGTAGCAATTATACGGACTGGGTCCGTAACTTGAGGATTATCCTCATTGCTGCTCAGAAGAATTACGTCCTGGAAGCACCGCTGGGTGCCAGGCCTGCTGCTGGAGCAACACCAGATGTTATGAACGTCTGGCAGAGCAAAGCTGATGACTACTCGATAGTTCAGTGTGCCATGCTTTACGGCTTAGAATCGGGACTTCAACGACGTTTTGAACGTCATGGAGCATATGAGATGTTCCAGGAGTTGAAGTTAATATTTCAAGCAAATGCCCGGATTGAGAGATATGAAGTCTCCAATAAGTTCTATAGCTGCAAGATGGAGGAGAACAGTTCTGTCAGTGAGCATATACTCAAAATGTCTGGGTATAATAATCACTTGATTCAATTGGGAGTTAATCTTCCAGATGATTGCGTCATTGACAGAATTCTCCAATCACTGCCACCAAGCTACAAGAGCTTCGTGATGAACTATAATATGCAAGGGATGAACAAGACTATTCCCGAGCTCTTCGCAATGCTGAAAGCTGCGGAGGTAGAAATCAAGAAGGAGCATCAAGTGTTGATGGTTAACAAGACCACTAGTTTCAAGAAAAAGGGCAAAGGGAAGAAGAAGGGGAACTTCAAGAAGAACAGCAAGCAAGTTGCTGCTCAGGAGAAGAAACCCAAGTCTGGACCTAAGCCTGAAACTGAGTGCTTCTACTGCAAGCAGACTGGTCACTGGAAGCGGAACTGCCCCAAGTATTTGGCGGATAAGAAGGATGGCAAGGTGAACAAAGGTATATGTGATATACATGTTATTGATGTGTACCTTACTAGAGCTCGCAGTAGCACCTGGGTATTTGATACTGGTTCTGTTGCTAATATTTGCAACTCGAAACAGGGACTACGGAATAAGCGGGCACTGGCAAAGGACGAGGTGACGATGCGCGTGGGAAACGGTTCCAAAGTCGATGTGATCGCGGTCGGCACGCTACCTCTACATCTACCTTCGGGATTAATATTAGACCTAAATAATTGTTATTTGGTGCCAGCGTTGAGCATGAACATTATATCTGGATCTTGTTTGATGCGAGACGGTTATTCATTTAAATCAGAGAATAATGGTTGTTCTATTTATATGAGTAATATCTTTTATGGTCATGCACCTTTGAAGAGTGGTCTATTTTTGATGAATCTCGATAGTAGTGATACACATATTCATAATGTTGAAGCCAAAAGATGCAGAGTTGATAATGAAAGTGCAACTTATTTGTGGCACTGTCGTTTAGGTCATATCGGTGTAAAGCGCATGAAGAAACTCCATACTGATGGACTTTTGGAACCACTTGATTATGAATCACTTGGTACTTGCGAACCGTGCCTCATGGGCAAGATGACTAAAACACCGTTCTCCGGTACTATGGAGAGAGCAACAGATTTGTTGGAAATCATACATACCGATGTATGTGGTCCGATGAATATTGAGGCTCGTGGCGGATATCGTTATTTTCTCACCTTCACAGATGACTTAAGCAGATATGGGTATATCTACTTAATGAAACATAAGTCTGAAACATTTGAAAAGTTCAAAGAATTTCAGAGTGAAGTTGAAAATCATCGTAACAAGAAAATAAAGTTTCTACGATCTGATCGTGGAGGAGAATATTTGAGTTACGAGTTTGGTGTACATTTGAAAAATTGTGGAATAGTTTCGCAACTCACGCCACCCGGAACACCACAGCGTAATGGTGTGTCCGAACGTCGTAATCGTACTTTACTAGATATGGTGCGATCTATGATGTCTCTTACTGATTTACCGCTATCGTTTTGGGGTTATGCTTTAGAGACGGCCGCATTCACGTTAAATAGGGCACCATCAAAATCCGTTGAGACGACGCCTTATGAACTGTGGTTTGGCAAGAAACCAAAGTTGTCGTTTCTTAAAGTTTGGGGCTGCGATGCTTATGTGAAAAAGCTTCAACCTGATAAGCTCGAACCCAAATCGGAGAAATGTGTCTTCATAGGATACCCAAAGGAGACTGTTGGGTACACCTTCTATCACAGATCCGAAGGCAAGACATTCGTTGCTAAGAATGGATCCTTTCTAGAGAAGGAGTTTCTCTCGAAAGAAGTGAGTGGGAGGAAAGTAGAACTTGACGAGGTAACTGTACCTGCTCCTTTATTGGAAAGTAGTACATCACAGAAAACTGTTTCTGCGACACCTACACCAATAAGTGAGGAAGCTAATGATGATGGTCATGAAACTTCAGATCAAGATACTACTGAACCTCGTAGATCAACCAGAGTAAGATCCGCGCCAGAGTGGTACGGTAATCCTGTTCTGGAAATCATGCTACTAGATCATGATGAACCTACGAACTATGAAGAAGCGATGGTGAGCCCAGATTCCGCAAAGTGGCTTGAAGCCATGAAATCTGAGATGGGATCCATGTATGAGAACAAAGTATGGACTTTGGTTGACTTGCCCGATGATCGGCAAGCAATTGAGAATAAATGGATCTTCAAGAAGAAGACTGACGCTGATGGTAATGTTACTGTCTACAAAGCTCGACTTGTCGCGAAAGGTTTTCGGCAAGTTCAAGGGATTGACTACGATGAGACCTTCTCACCCGTAGCGATGCTTAAGTCCGTCCGAATCATGTTAGCAATTGCCGCATTTTATGATTATGAAATTTGGCAAATGGATGTCAAAACTGCATTCCTGAATGGATTTCTGGAAGAAGAGTTGTATATGATGCAACCAGAAGGTTTTGTCGATCCAAAAGGAGCTAACAAAGTGTGCAAGCTCCAGCGATCCATTTATGGACTGGTGCAAGCCTCTCGGAGTTGGAATAAACGCTTTGATAGTGTGATCAAAGCATTTGGTTTTATACAGACTTTCGGAGAAGCCTGTATTTACAAGAAAGTGAGTGGGAGCTCTGTAGCATTTCTGATATTATATGTGGATGACATATTACTAATTGGAAATGATATAGAATTTCTGGATAGCATAAAGGGATACTTGAATAAGAGTTTTTCAATGAAAGACCTCGGTGAAGCTGCTTACATATTAGGCATAAAGATCTATAGAGATAGATCAAAACGCTTAATTGGACTTTCACAAACAACATACCTTGACAAAATTTTGAAGAAGTTCAAAATGGATCAAGCAAAGAAAGGATTCTTGCCTGTGTTACAAGGTGTGAAATTGAGTAAGACTCAATGCCCGACCACTGCAGAAGATAGAGAGAATATGAAAGATGTTCCCTATGCATCAGCGATAGGATCTATCATGTATGCAATGCTGTGTACCAGACCTGATGTGTGCCTTGCTATAAGTCTAGCAGGGAGGTACCAAAGTAATCCAGGAGTGGATCACTGGACAGCGGTCAAGAACATCCTGAAATACCTGAAAAGGACTAAGGATATGTTTCTCGTATATGGAGGTGACAAAGAGCTCGTCGTAAATGGTTACGTTGATGCAAGCTTTGACACTGATCCGGACGATTCTAAATCGCAAACCGGATACGTGTTTACATTAAACGGTGGAGCTGTCAGTTGGTGCAGTTCTAAACAAAGCGTCGTAGCAGGATCTACATGTGAAGCGGAGTACATAGCTGCTTCGGAAGCAGCGAACGAAGGAGTCTGGATGAAGGAGTTCATATCCGATCTAGGTGTCATACCTAGTGCATCGGGTCCAATGAAAATCTTTTGTGACAATACTGGTGCAATTGCCTTGGCAAAGGAATCCAGATTTCACAAGAGAACCAAGCACATCAAGAGACGCTTCAATTCCATCCGGGATCTAGTCCAGGTGGGAGACATAGAGATTTGCAAGATACATACGGATCTGAATGTTGCAGACCCGTTGACTAAGCCTCTACCACGAGCAAAACATGATCAGCACCAAGGCTCCATGGGTGTTAGAATCATTACGGTGTAATCTAGATTATTGACTCTAGTGCAAGTGGGAGACTGAAGGAAATATGCCCTAGAGGCAATAATAAAGTTATTATTTATTTCCTTATAATCATGATAAAAGGTTTATTATTCATGCTAGAATTGTATTAACCGGAAACATAATACATGTGTGAATACATAGACAAACAAAGTGTCACTAGTATGCCTCTACTTGACTAGCTCGTTAATCAAAGATGGTTATGTTTCCTAACCATGAACAATGAGTTGTTATTTGATTAACGGGATCACATCATTAAGAGAATGATCTGATTGACATGACCCATTCCATTAGCTTAGCACCCGATCGTTTAGTATGTTGCTATTGCTTTCTTCATGACTTATACATGTTCCTGTAACTATGAGATTATGCAACTCCCGTTTACCGGAGGAACACTTTGGGTACTACCAAACGTCACAACGTAACTGGGTGATTATAAAGGAGTACTACAGGTGTCTCCAAAGGTACATGTTGGGTTGGCGTATTTCGAGATTAGGTTTGTCACTCCGATTGTCGGAGAGGTATCTCTGGGCCCTCTCGGTAATGCACATCACATAAGCCTTGCAAGCATTGCAACTAATGAGTTAGTTGCGAGATGATGTATTACGGAACGAGTAAAGAGACTTGCCGGCAACGAGATTGAACTAGGTATGGGATACCGACGATCGAATCTCGGGCAAGTAACATACCGATGACAAAGGGAACAACGTATGTTGTTATGCGGTCTGACCGATAAAGATCTTCGTAGAATATGTAGGAGCCAATATGGGCATCCAGGTCCCGCTATTGGTTATTGACCGGAGACATGTCTCGGTCATGTCTACATTGTTCTCGAACCCGTAGGGTCCGCACGCTTAAGGTTACGATGACAGTTATATTATGAGTTTAGGCATTTTGATGTACCGAAGGTTGTTCGGAGTCCCGGATGTGATCACGGACATGACGAGGAGTCTCGAAATGGTCGAGACGTAAAGATTGATATATTGGAAGCCTATGTTTGGATATCGGAAGTGTTCCGGGTGAAATCGGGATTTTACCGGAGTACCGGGAAGGTTACCGGAACCCCCCGGGAGCTAAATGGGCCATGATGGGCCTTGGTGGAAAAGAGAAGAGGCAGCCCTACATGGGCTGCATGCCACCCCCTTCCCCTAGTCCTATTAGGACTAGGAGAGGTGGTCGGCCCCCTCTCTCTCTTTTCCCCCTCCGCGAATCCTATTCCAACTAGGATTGGGGGGGGGAATCCTACTCCCAGAGGGAGTAGGACTCTCCTGGCGCGCCACACCTTGGCCGGCCAGCCTCCCCCTCTAGTCCTTTATATACCGAGGCAGAGGCACCCTAGAACACACAAGTTGATCCACGTGATCTATTCCTTAGCCGTGTGCGGTGCCCCAGCCACCATATTCCTCGATAATACTGTAGCGGAGTTTAGGCGAAGCCCTGCTGCTGTAGTGCATCAAGATCGTCACCACGCCGTCGTGCTGACGGAACTCTTCCCCGACACTTTGCTGGATCGGAGTCCGGGGATCGTCATCGAGCTGAACGTGTGCTCGAACTCGGAGGTGCCGTAGTTTCGGTGCTTGATCGGTTGGATCGCAAAGACGTACGACTACTTCCTCTATGTTGTGTCATCACTTCCGCAGTCGGTCTGCGTGGGTACGTAGACAACACTCTCCCCTCTCGTTGCTATGCATCACCATGATCTTGCGTGTGCGTAGGAAAATTTTTGAAATTACTACAAAACCCAATAGTTTGGATATCGAAAGTGTTCCGGGTGAAATCGGGATTTTACCGGAGTACCGGGAGGTTACCGGAACCCCCCGGGAGCTATATGGGCCTTAATGGGCCATAGTGGAAGAAGAGGAGAGGCAGCCAGGGCTTGGGCCGCGCGCCCCTCCCCCCTAGTCTGAATAGGACAAGGAGAGAGGGGGTCGGCGCCCTCCTCCTTCTCTCTCTCTCTCTCTCTTTTCCACCTCATGAATCCTATTCCAACTAGGATTGGGGGAGAATTCCTACTCCCGAAGGGAGTAGGACTCCTCCTGGCGTGCAATATGTGGCCGTCCGGCCTCCCCCTCTTGGTCCTTTATATACAGAGGCAGGGGCACCCCAGAGAGACACAAGTTGATCCACGTGATCTATTCCTTAGCCGTGTGCGGCGCCCCCAGCCACCATAGTCCTCGATAATATTGTAGCGGTGCTTAGGCGAAGCCCTGCAGCAGTAGTACATCAAGATCATCACCACGCCGTCGTGCTGACGGAACTCTTCCCCAACACTTTGCTGGATCGGAGTCCGGGGATCGTCATCGAGCTGAACGTGTGCTAAAACTCGGAGGTGTCGTAGTTTCGGTGCTTGATCGGTCGGATCGTGAAGACGTACGACTACATCAACCAAACGCTTCCGTTGTCGATCTACTAGGTATGTAGATCACACTCCCCCCCGCTCGTTGCTATACGTCACCTGATCTTGCGTGTGCGTAGGAATTTTTTTGAAATTACTACGTTCCCCGACAGTGGCATCCGAGCCTAGGTTTTATATGTTGATGTTATATGCACGAGTAGAACACAAGTGAGTTGTGGGCGATATAAGTCATACTACTTACCAGCATGTCATACTTTGGTTCGGCGGTATTGTTGGATGAAGCGGCCCAGACCGACATTACGCGTACGCTTACGCGAGACCGGTTCTCCTGACGTGCTTTGCACAGAGATGGCTTGTGGGTGACAGTTTCTCCAACTTTAGTTGAACCAAGTGTGGCTACGCCCGGTCCTTGCGAAGGTTGAAACATCACCAACTTGACAAACTATCGTTGTGGTTTTGATGCGAAGGTAAGATTAGTTCTTGCTTAAGCCCGTAGCAGCCACGTAAAACTTGCGACAACAAAGTAGAGGACGTCTAACTTGTTTTTGCAGGGCATGTTGTGATGTGATATGGTCAAGACATGATGCTGAATTTTATGGTATGAGATGATCATGTTTTGTAACCGAGTTATCGGCAACTGGCAGGAGCCATATGGTTGTCGCTTTATTGTATGTAATGCAATCGCGATGTAATGCTTTACTTTATCTCTAAACGGTAGCGATAGTCGTAGAAGCACAAGCTTGGCGAGGCGACAACGATGCTACGATGGAGATCAAGGTGGCACGACGGTGACGATGGTGATCACGACGGTGCTTCGGAGATGGAGATCACAAGCACAAGATGATGATGGCCATATCATATCACTTATATTGATTGCATGTGATGTTTATCTTTTATGCATCTTATCTTGCTTTGATTGACGGTAGCATTATAAGATGATCTCTCACTAATTATCAAGAAGTGTTCTCCCTGAATATGCACCGTTGCGAAAGTTCTTCGTGCCGAGACACCACGTGATGATCGGGTGTGATAGGCTCTACGTTCAAATACAACAGGTGCAAAACAATTGCACACGCGGAATACTCAGGTTATACTTGACGAGCCAAGCATATACAGATATGGCCTCGGAACACGGAGACCGAAAGGTCGAGCGTGGATCATATAGTAGATATGATCAACATAAAGATGTTCACCAATGAAACTACTCCATCTCACGTGATGATCAGACATGGTTTAGTTGATTTGGATCACGTAATCACTTAGAGGATTAGAGGGATGTCTATCTAAGTGGGAGTTCTTTAAGTAAATTAACTGAACTTAAATTTATCATGAAACTTAGTACCTGATTAGTATCTTGCTTGTTTATGCTTGTTTGTAGATAGATGGCTCGTGTTGTTGTTCCGTTGAATTTTAATGCGTTCCTTGAGAAAGCAAAGTTGAAAGATGATGGTAGCAATTACACGGACTGGGTCCGTAACTTGAGGATTATCCTCATTGCTGCACAGAAGAATTACATCCTGGAAGCACCGCTGGGTGCCAGGCCTGCTGCAGGAGCAACGCCGGATGTTATGAACGTCTGGCAGAGCAAAGTTGATGACTACTCGATAGTTCAGTGTGCCATGCTTTACGGCTTAGAACCGGGACTTCAATGACATTTTGAACGTCATGGAGCATATGAGATGTTCCAGGAGTTGAAGTTAATATTTCAAGCAAATGCCCGGATTGAGAGATATGAAGTCTCCAATAAGTTCTATAGCTGCAAGATGGAGGAGAATAGTTCTGTCAGTGAGCATATACTCAAAATGTCTGGGTATAATAATCACTTGATTCAATTGGGAGTTAATCTTCTGGATGATTGCGTCATTGACAGAATTCTCCAATCACTGCCACCAAGCTACAAGAGCTTCGTGATGAACTATAATATGCAAGGGATGAACAAGACTATTCCCGAGCTCCTCGCAGTGCTAAAAGCTGCGGAGGTAGAAATCAAGAAGGAGCATCAAGTGTTGATGGTCAACAAGACCACTAGTTTCAAGAAAAAGGGTTAAGGGAAGAAGAAGGGGAACTTCAAAAAGAACGACAATCAAGTTGCTACTCAAGAGAAGAAACCCAAACCTGGACCTAAGCCTGAAACTGAGTGCTTCTATTGCAAGCAGACTGGTCACTGGAAGCGGAACTGCCCCAAGTATTTGGCGGATAAGAAGGATGGCAAGGTGAACAAAGGTATATGTGATATACATGTTATTGATGTGTACCTTACCAATGCTCGCAGTAGCACCTGGGTATTTGATACTGGTTCTGTTGCTAATATTTGCAACTCGAAACAGGGACTACAGATCAAGCGAAGACTGGCTAAGGACGAGGTGACGATGCGCGTGGGAAACGGTTCCAAAGTCGGTGTGATCGCAATCGGCACGCTACCTCTACATCTACCTTCGGGATTAATATTAGACCTAAATAATTGTTATTTGGTGCCAGCGTTAAGCATGAACATTATATTTGGATCTTGTTTGATGCGAGAAGGTTATTCATTTAAATCTGAGAATAATGGTTGTTCTATTTATATGAGTAATATCTTTTATGGTCATGCACCCTTGAAGAGTGGTCTATTCTTGTTGAATCTCGATAGTAGTAACACACATATTCATAATGTTGAAACCAAAAGATGTAGAGTTGATAATGATAGTGCGATATATTTGTGGCACTGCCGTTTAGGTCATATCGGTGTAAAACGCATGAAGAAACTCCATACTGATGGACTTTTGGAACCACTTGATTATGAATCACTTGGTACTTGCGAACCGTGCCTCATGGGCAAGATGACCAAAGCACCGTTCTCCGGTACTATGGAGAGAGCAACAGATTTGTTGGAAATCATACATACAGATGTATGTGGTCCGATGAATATTGAGGCTCGTGGCAGATATCGTTATTTTCTCACCTTCACAGATGATTTGAGCAGATGTGGGTATATCTACTTAATGAAACATAAGTCCGAAACATTTGAAAAGTTCAAAGAATTTCAGAGTGAAGTTGAAAATCATCGTAACAAGAAAATAAAGTTTCTACGATCTGATCGTGGAGGAGAATATTTGAGTTACGAGTTTGGTGTACATTTGAAAAATTGTGGAATAGTTTCGCAACTCACGCCACCCGGAACACCACAGCGTAATGGTGTGTCCGAACGTCGTAATCGTACTTTACTAGATATGGTGCGATCTATGATGTCTCTTACTGATTTACCGCTATTGTTTTGGGGGTACGCTCTAGAGACGGCCGCATTCACGTTAAATAGGGCACCATCGAAATCCGTTGAGACGACGCCTTATGAACTATGGTTTGGCAAGAAACCAAAGTTGTCGTTTCTAAAAGTTTGGGGCTGCGATGCTTATGTGAAAAAGCTTCAACCTGATAAACTCGAACCCAAATCGGAGAAATGTGTCTTCATAGGATATCCAAAGGAAACTATTGGATACACCTTCTATCACAGATCCGAAGGCAAGACTTTTGTTGCTAAGTTCGGAAACTTTCTGGAGAAGGAGTTTCTCTCGAAAGAAGTGAGTGGGAGGAAAGTAGAACTTGACGAGGTAACTGTACCTGCTCCCTTATTGGAAAGTAGTACATCACAGAAAACTATTTCTGCGACACCTACACCAGTTAGCGAGGAAGCTAATGATGATGATCATGAAACTTCAGAACAAGATACTACTGAACCTCGTAGATCAACCAGAGTAAGATCCGCGCCAGAGTGGTACGGTAATCCTGTTCTGGAAGTCATGCTACTAGATCATGATGAACCAACGAACTATGAAGAAGCGATGGTGAGCCCAGATTCCGCAAAGTGGCTTGAAGCCATGAAATCTGAGATGGGATCCATGTATGAGAACAAAGTATGGACTTTGGTTGACTTGCCCGATGATCGGCGAGCAATTGAGAATAAATGGATTTTCAAGAAGAAGACTGACACTGACGGTAATGTTACTGTCTACAAAGCTCGACTTGTCGCAGAAGGTTTTCGGCAAGTTCAAGGATTGACTACGATGAGACCTTCTCACCCGTAGCGATGCTTAAGTCTGTCCAAATCATGTTAGCAATTGCCGCATTTTATGATTATGAAATTTGGCAGATGGATGTCAAAACTGCATTCCTGAATGGATTTCTGGAAGAAGAGTTGTATATGATGCAACCAGAAGGTTTTGTCGATCCAAAGGGAGCTAACAAAGTGTGCAAGCTCCAGCGATCCATTTATGGACTGGTGCAAGCCTCTCGGAGTTGGAATAAACGTTTGATAGTGTGATCAAAGCATTTGGTTTTATACAGACTTTTGGAGAAGCCTGTATTTACAAGAAAGTGAGTGGGAGCTCTGTAGCATTTCTGATATTATATGTGGATGACATATTACTAATTGGAAATGATATAGAATTTCTGGATAGCATAAAGGGATACTTGAATAAGAGTTTTTCAATGAAAGACCTCGGTGAAGCTGCTTACATATTAGGCATTAAGATCTATAGAGATAGATCAAGACGCTTAATTGGACTTTCACAAACCACATACCTTGACAAAATTTTGAAGAAGTTCAAAATGGATCAAGCAAAGAAAGGATTCTTGCCTGTGTTACAAGGTGTGAAGTTGAGTAAGACTCAATGCCCGACCACTGCAGAAGATAGAGAGAATATGAAAGATGTTCCCTATGCATCAGCCATAGGCTCTATCATGTATGCAATGCTGTGTACCAGACCTGATGTGTGCCTTGCTATAAGTCTAGCAGGGAGGTACCAAAGTAATCCAGGAGTGGATCACTGGACATCGGTCAAGAACATCCTGAAATACCTGAAAAGGACCAAGGATATGCTTCTCGTGTATGGAGGTGACACAGAGCTCATCATAAAAGGTTACGTTGATGCAAGCTTTGACACTGATCCGGACGATTCTAAATCGCAAACCGGATACGTGTTTATATTAAACGGTGGGGCTATAAGTTGGTGCAGTTCTCAACAAAGCGTTGTAGCGGGATCTACATGTGAAGCGGAGTACATAGCTGCTTCGGAAGCAGCAAATGAAGGAGTCTGGATGAAGGAGTTCATATCCGATCTAGGTGTCATACCTAGTGCATCGGGTCCAATGAAAATCTTTTGTGATAATACTGGTGCAATTGCCTTGGCAAAGGAATCCAGATTTCACAAGAGAACCAAGCACATCAAGAGACGCTTCAATTCCATCCGGGATCTAGTCCAGGTGGGAGACATAGAGATTTGTAAGATACATACGGATCTGAATATTGCAGACCCGTTGACTAAGCCTCTTCCACGAGCAAAACATGATAAGCACCAAGGCTCTATGGGTGTTAGAATCATTACGGTGTAATCTAGATTATTGACTCTAGTGCAAGTGGGAGACTGAAGGAAATATGCCCTAGAGGCAATAATAAAGTTATTATTTATTTCCTTATAATCATGATAAATGTTTATTATTCATGCTAGAATTGTATTAATCAGAAACATAATACACGTGTGAATACATAGACAAATAAAGTGTCACTAGTATGCCTCTACTTGACTAGCTCGTTAATCAAAGATGGTTATGTTTCCTAACCATGAACAATGAGTTGTTATTTGATTAACGAGATCACATCATTAAGAGAATGATCTGATTGACATGACCCATTCCATTAGCTTAGCACCCGATCGTTTAGTATGTTGCTATTGCTTTCTTCATGACTTATACATGTTCCTATAACTATGAGATTATGCAACTCCCGTTTACCGGAGGAACACTTTGGGAACTACCAAACGTCACAACGTAACTGGGTGATTATAAAGGAGTACTACAGGTGTCTCCAAAGGTACATGTTGGGTTGGCGTATTTCGAGATTAGGTTTTGTCACTCCGATTGTCGGAGAGGTATCTCTGGGCCCTCTCGGTAATGCACATCACTTAAGCCTTGCAAGCATTGCAACTAAATGAGTTAGTTGCGGGATGATGTATTACAGAACGAGTAAAGAGACTTACCGGCAACGAGATTGAACTAGGTATTGGAATACCGACGATCAAATCTCGGGCAAGTAACAAACCGATGACAAAGGGAACAACGTATGTTGTTATGCGGTCTGACCGATAAAGATCTTCGTAGAATATGTAGGAGCCAATATGGGCACCCAGGTCCCGCTATTGGTTATTGACTGGAGACGTGTCTCGGTCATGTCTACATTGTTCTCGAACCCGTAGGGTCCGCACGCTTAAGGTTACGATGAAAGTTATATTATGAGTTTATGCATTTTGATGTACCGAAGTTTGTTCAGAGTCCTGGATGTGATCATGGACATGACGAGGAGTCTCGAAATGGTCGAGACATAAAGATTGATATATTGGAAGCCTATGTTTGGATATCGGAAGTGTTCCGGGTGAAATCGGGATTTTACCGGAGTACCGGGAGGTTACCGGAACCCCCCGGGAGCTATATGGGCCTTAATGGGCCATAGTGGAAGAAGAGGAGAGGCAGCCGGGGCTTGGGCCGCGCGCCCCTCCCCCTAGTCCGAATAGGACAAGGAGAGAGGGGGCCGGAGCCCTCCTCCTTCTCTCTCTCTCTCTCTCTTTTCCACCTCATGAATCCTATTCCAACTAGGATTGGGGGAGAAGTCCTACTCCAGGAGGGAGTAGGACTCCTCCTGGCACGCCATATGTGGCCGGCCGGCCTCCCCCTCTTGGTCCTTTATATACAGAGGTAGGGGCACCCCAGAGAGACATAAGTTGATCCACGTGATCTATTCCTTAGCCGTGTGCGGCGCCCCCAGCCACCATAGTCCTCGATAATATTGTAGCGGTGCTTAGGTGAAGCCCTGCAGCAGTAGTACATCAAGATCGTCACCACGCCGTCGTGCTGACGGAACTCTTCCCTGACACTTTGCTGGATCGGAGTCCGGGGATCGTCATCGAGCTGAACGTGTGCTAAAACTCGGAGGTGCCGTAGTTTCGGTGCTTGATCGGTCGGATCGTGAAGACGTACGACTACATCAACCAAACGCTTCCATTGTCGATCTACTAGGTATGTAGATCACACCCCCCCGCTCATTGCTATACGTCACATGATCTTGCGTGTGCGTAGGAATTTTTTTGAAATTACTACGTTCCCCGACATACCGGGCCATACTCCTGCCCATATCGACATCCCATGCACGTACAAGGGCGATCGTGTTTCTCTCTGTCGTGCGATGTCGCCTCCTGGTTCTAGGGTTCACAAGCACGGGACGAGAGGTTTCCCGGTCTGTGGAGCTCGTCGGGCAAGGAGGATCCGGCCACTCCTGGACATGGCCGGCCGCGGGGCTACGCTGCCGCCAGCCAAGAAGACCTCATCCGGTCTAGCGGGATGGGGTGGGCCGGCTCCGCCGCCGGTGACGGGTGCTGGGCGTGGAGCCCTAGCGCCGCCTGGCCAGAGGCTGCCGGTGGGCGGGGGTGTTGCGCGGGGTAACCCGGGCCGAGGCATTAGCCACTTGGATGTGTGACCACCGGGGCAGGTGCCCTTACAATCTGCTGCAGTACGGGGTGGGCTGAGGCCTCCAGCGTCGGGTGCGGCACCCATCGCTCAGCTGGCCGCGGGTCGTGGTGGGCCTCGGCCTCTAGTGCTGGGCGTGACTGGTGTGGCTCCTGCTGGCCGCGGTGGTACTGCCCTTGGAGTTGTGCCGATGCCTTCGGGCAGTCAGCCGCGTGCCGCACCTCCGCCCCACTACGTCGCGAGGCCGGCTCAGAACCGGTCGGGTCCGGCACAGACGAGGCATAATTCTAGCAATAGAGAGCCCAATGATCCACCCCGAGACTAGTGGGGGGATGATGGGTATGATGCGTATGGTTATGGACAACATCATGGTTCCTCTTCCACGGGAGGAGGTCGTGGCTATGCCTGGCAGAGTGATGGGTCTGCTGAGAGACTGTTTCTCGGCCGTCTAGGCGGATTTGTCAAGGGAGCCTCAGGCCCGGACCACCGCCAAAGAGGAGGCTATCGTGGTCGTCGTGGTGGTCGGGGTGGGGGCCATGGGAGGTATCGCCGACCGCCTCCGCCTACGGCAGTTGTTGACCATGCGGCGTCAGCAGTGGAGACCGACCACGCCTCCACGGATCTTCCTACCCAGACGATGGAGGTGGTGACAGCCTTGGTCATTGTTGAGGTTCCTGAGACTGGGACTGTGGCCGAGGTTACCGACAGGTCTGATGCAGAGAGGGCGTCCAAGTATGCGCGTAAGAAGGAAATGATGCTTTGCTACCGTTGTGGTGAGAAGGGCCACTTCATTGCTGAGTGTGTGGCCGAGCTGTGTGAGTTGTGTGGCAAGCCAGCACATGCCTCGGGGGAGTGCCCATTATTGCGTGACCAGGCTCCGTTGCTGACAATGTATGGAGTCTATTGTGCTGAGCTAATGTTCTTTGAGTCCCCGGCTGCGAGAGAGATTCCGGAGGAGACCCTGAGCTTGACCACCGAGATTGTGAAAGCTACCCAGGGCGAGGTGACTGATGCTCAGATTGTGCGGAGGCTTCAGGAGCTGGCTCCGAGGGACTTTCGTTGGGAGCTGGTTGTTCTCGAGGACAATGTTTTTAAGGTTGATTTCCCCACTATGGATGATTCGCAGAGATTGCTGAGCTTTGGCTTGTGTAGAGTTCCTGGCACTAAGTGCATTCTGGAGTTTCACGAGTGGAAGAAGGTGGAGCCTAAGGGAAAGCCGCTTACACAGGTCTGGTTGCGGTTTTCAGGGGCTCCATCTAAGCCTTTGTAGGATGTTCGAGTTGTGTCCAGTATGGGTATTATGGTTGGGAAGACGGAGAGAGTGGATATGGCTTTTACTCGTGCTCATGGGGTGGCCCGGATTTTAGTGACTGCTCTGGATATTGAGTTCGTGCCTGATGTGGTCAACTGGACTTATAGGGGAGAGGTGTTCCCGCTCAAGATCGAGTTTGAGGACACTGATCTGTTTGCTGATGCGGTTAATGGGTGTTGGAAATATGCCCTAGAGGCAATAATAAATAAGTTATTATTATATTTCTTTGTTCATGATAATAGTCTTTTATTCATGCTATAACTGTATTATCCGGAAATCGTAATACACGTGTGAATACATAGACCACAATATGTCCCTAGTGAGCCTCTAGTTGACTAGCTCGTTGTGATCAACAGATAGTCATGGTTTCCTGGCTATGGACATTGGATGTCGTTGATAACGGGATCACATCATTAGGAGAATGATGTGATGGACAAGACCCAATCCTAAGCATAGCACAAAGATCGTGTAGTTCGTTTGCTAGAGCTTTGCCAATGTCAAGTATCTCTTCCTTTGACCATGAGAGCGTGTAACTCCTGGATACCGTAGGAGTGCTTTGGGTGTATCAAACGTCACAACGTAACTGGGTGACTATAAAAGGTGCACTACAGGTATCTCCGAAAGTATCTATTGTTTTATGCGGATCGAGACTGGGATTTGTCACTCCGTGTAAACGGAGAGGTATCTCTGGGCCCACTCGGTAGGACATCATCATATGCGCAATGTGACCAAGGAGTTGATCACGGGATGATGTGTTACGGAACGAGTAAAGTGACTTGCCGGTAACGAGATTGAACAAGGTATCGGTATACCGACGATCGAATCTCGGGCAAGTAAAATACCGCAAGACAAAGGGAATTGAATACGGGATCGATTGAGTCCTTGACATCGTGGTTCATCCGATGAGATCATCGTGGAACATGTGGGAGCCAACATGGGTATCCAGATCCCGCTGTTGGTTATTGACTGGAGAACGTCTCGGTCATGTCTGCATGTCTCCCGAACCCGTAGGGTCTACACACTTAAGGTTCGATGACGCTAGGGTTATAAAGGAAGCTTGTATGTGGTTACCGAATGTTGTTCGGAGTCCCGGATGAGATCCCGGACGTCACGAGGAGTTCCGGAATGGTCCGGAGGTAAAGATTTATATATAGGAAGTCCTGTTTCGGCCATCGGGACAAGTTTCGGGGTCATCGGTATTGTACCGGGACCACCGGAAGGGTCCCGGGGGCCCACCGGGTGGGGCCACCTGCCCCGGGGGGGCCACATGGGCTGTAGGGGGTGCGCCTTGGCCTACATGGGCCAAGGGCACCAGCCCCAAGAGGCCCATGCGCCTGGGGAAACCCTAAAGGAAGAGTCCCAGCAGGGGAAGGCACCTCCTAGGTGCCTTGGGGGGGGGGGAGGACTCCTCCCCTGGCCGCCGCCCCCTTGGAGATTGGATCTCCTAGGGGCTGGCGCACCCCCCCCCTTGGGATCCCTATATATAGTGGGGTAGGAGGGCCTCCCAAACATACCTGAGCCCTTGGCGCCTCCCTCCCTCCCGTGACACCTCCTCCTCTCCCGTAGGTGCTTGGCGAAGCCCTGCAGGATTGCCACGCTCCTCCATCACCACCACGCCGTTGTGCTGCTGCTGGATGGAGTCTTCCTCAACCTCTCCCTCTCTCCTTGCTGGATCAAGGCATGGGAGACATCGTCGAGCTGTACGTGTGTTGAACGCGGAGGTGCCGTCCGTTCGGCACTAGGATCATCGGTGATCTGAATCACGACGAGTACGACTCCATCAACCCCGTTCACTTGAACGCTTCCGCTTAGCGATCTACAAGGGTATGTAGATGCACTCTCCTTCTACTCGTTGCTGGTCTCTCCATAGATAGATCTTGGTGATTCGTAGGAAAAAAATTTGAATTTCTGCTACGTTCCCCAACAGTGGCATCATGAGCTAGGTCTATTGCGTAGATTCTTTGCACGAGTAGAACACAAAGTAGTTGTGGGCGTTGATGTTGTTCAATATGCTTACCGTTACTAGTCCAATCTTGTTTCGACGGTATTGTGGGATGAAGCGGCCCGGACCGACCTTACACGTACTCTTACGTGAGACAGGTTCCACCGATTGACATGCACTTGGTGCATAAGGTGGCTAGCGGGTGCCAGTCTCTCCCACTTTAGTCGGAACGGATTCGATGAAAAGGGTCCTTATGAAGGGTAAATAGCAATTGGCATATCACGTTGTGGTCTTGCGTAGGTAAGAAACGTTCTTGCTAGAAACCCATAGCAGCCACGTAAAACATGCAAACAACAATTAGAGGACGTCTAACTTGTTTTTGCAGGGTATGCTATGTGATGTGATATGGCCAAGAAGAATGTGATGAATGATATGTGATGTATGAGATTGATCATGTTCTTGTAATAGGATTCACGACTTGCATGTCGATGAGTATGACAACCGGCAGGAGCCATAGGAGTTGTCTTTATTTTTTGTATGACCTGCGTGTCATTGAAGAACGCCATGTAACTTACTTTACTTTATTGCTAAACGCGTTAGCCATAGAAGTAGAAGTAGTCGTTGGCGTGACAACTTCATGAAGACACGATGATGGAGATCATGATGATGGAGATCATGGTGTCATGCCGGTGACGATGATGATCATGGAGCCCTGAAGATGGTGATCAATGGAGCTATATGATATTGGCCATATCATGTCACAACTATATAATTGCATGTGATGTTTATTATGATTATGCATCTTGTTTACTTAGGACGACGGTAGTAAATAAGATGATCCCTTATAAAATTTCAAGAAGTGTTCTCCCCTAACTGTGCACCGTTGCTACAGTTCGTCGCTTCTAAGCACCACGTGATGATCGGGTGTGATGGATTCTTACGTTCACATACAACGGGTGTAAGACAGTTTCACACAGCGAAAACACTTAGGGTTAACTTGACGAGCCTAGCATGTGCAGACATGGCCTCGGAACACGGAGACCGAAAGGTCGAGCATGAGTCGTATAGTAGATACGATCAACATGAAGATGTTCACCGATGAAGACTAGTCCGTCTCACGTGATGATCGGACACGGCCTAGTTGACTCGGATCATGTGATCACTTAGATGACCAGAGGGATGTCTATCTAAGTGGGAGTTCATAAGATGAACTTAATTATCCTGAACATAGTCAAAAGACCTTTTGCAAATTATGTCGTAGCTCACGCTATAGTTCTACTGTTTAGATATGTTCCTAGAGAAAATATAGTTGAAAGTTGATAGTAGCAATTATGCGGATAGTAGAACACTTATGTCCTTAATGCACTGCTTAGTGTGCTGAACCCCAAACGTCGTTTGTGGATGTTTCGAACATCGAACATACACGTTTTGATAACTACGTGATAGTTCAGTTAAATGGTTTAAGTAGAAGCACCAAAGACGTTTTCGAAACGTCGCGGAACATATGAGATGTTTCGAGGGCTGAAATTGGGATTTCAGGCTCGTGCCCACGTCAAGAGGTATGAGACCTCCGACAATTTTCTTAGCCTACAAACTAAGGGAGAAAAGCTCAATCGTTGAGCTTGTGCTCAGATTGTCTGAGTGCAACAATCACTTGAATCGAGTGGGAGTTAATCTTCCAGATGAGATAGTGATGTTTCTCCAAAGTCATTGCCACCAAGCTGCAAGAGCTTCGTGATGAACTATAGCATATCAGGGATAAATAAGATGATCCTTGAGGTATTCACGATGTTTGACACCGCGAAAGTAGAAATCAAGAAGGAGCATCAATTGTTGATGGTTGGTGAAACCACTAGTTTCAAGAAGGGCAAGAAGGGATACTTCATGAAACGGCAAATCAGCTGCTGCTCCAGTGAAGAAACCCAAGGTTGAACCCAAACCCGAGACTAAGTGCTTCCGTAATAAGGGGAACAGTCACTAGAGCAGAATTACCCTAGATACTTGGTAGATGAGAAGGCTGGCAAGGTCGATAGAAGTATATTGGATATACATTATGTTAATGTGTACTTTACTAGTACTCCTAGTAGCACCAGGGTATAAGATACCGGTTCGGTTGCTAAGTGTTAGTAACTCGAAATAAAAGGCTACGGAATAAACGGAGACTAGCTAAAGGAGAGCTGACGATATGTGTTGGAAGTGTTTCCAAGTTTGATGTGATCAAACATCGCACGCTCCCTCTACCATCAAGATTAGTATTAAACCTGAATGGTTTATTGAATCTCGATCGTAGTGATACACATTTTTATGCCAAAAGATATAAGATAGTAATGATAGTACCACTTACTTGTGGCACTGCCATGAAAGTCATAATGGTATAAAACGCATGAAGAAGCTCCATGTTGATGGATCTTTGGACTCACTCGTTTTTGAAAAGTTTGAGACATGCGAACCATGTCTATTGGTGTATATGCATGAAGAAACTCCATGCAAATGGATCGTTCGGACTCACTTGATTTTGAATCACTTGAGATATGCAAATCATACCACATGGGCAAGATGACTGAAAAGCCTCATTTTCAGTAAGATGGAACAAGATAGCAACTTGTTGGAAGTAACACATTTTGATGTGTGCAGTCGAATGAGTGCTGAGGCATGCAGTGAATATCATTATGTTCTTACTTCACAGATGATTCGAGTAAATGTTGAGTATATTTACTTGATGAAACACAAGTCTGAATTATTGAATGGTTCAAGTAATTTCAGAGTGAAGTAGCAGATCATTGTGACAAGAGGATAAAATGTCTATGATATGATCATAGAGATGAATATCTGAGTTACGAGTTTTGGAACACAATTAAGACATTGTGGAAATTGTTTTGCAATTAATACCGCCTGGAACACCATAATGTGATGGTGTGTCCGAACATCATAGTTGCACCCTATTGGATATGGTGCGTACCATGATGTCTCTTATCGAATTACCACTATCGTTCATGGGTTAGGCATTAGAGACAACCACATTCACTTTAAATAGGGCACCACGTAATTCCGATGAGATGACACCGTATGAATTATGGTTTAGAGAAACCTAAGTTGTCGTTTCTTAAAGGTTTGGGGCTGCAACGCTTATGTGAAAAAGTTTCAGGATTGATAAGCTCGAACCCAAAGCGGATAAAATGCATCTTCATAGGAAACCCAAAACAGTTGGGTATACCTCCTAATTCAGATCCGAAAGCAATATGAATTGTTTCTAGAATCGGGTCCTTTCTCGAGGAAAGGTTTCTCTCGAAAGAGTTGAGTGGGAGGATGGTGGAGACTTGATGAGGTTATTGAACCGTCTCTTCAACTAGTGTGTGGCAGGGCACAGGAAGTTGTTCCTGTGGCACCTACACCAATTGAAGTGGAAGCTTATGATATTGATCATGAAACTTCGGATCAAGTCACTACCAAACCTCGTGGGATGACAAGGATGCGTACTACTTCAGAGTGGTACGTAATCCTGTCTTGGAAGTCATGTTGCTGGACAACAATGAACCTACGAGCTATGGAGAAGCGATGGTGGGCCCGAATTCCGATAAATGGCTCGAGGCCATAAAATCCGAGAACGGATCCATGGACTTTGGTGGACTTGCCCGATGATCGGCAAGCCATTGAGATAAATGGATCTTTAAGAAGAAGACGAACGTGGACGGTAATGTCACCGTCCATGAAGCTCGACTTGTGGCGAAGAGTTTTTTCACAAGTTCAAGGAGTTGACTACGATGAGATTTTCTCATCCGTAGCGATGCTTAAAGTCCGTCGGATTCATGTTAGCATTAGCTATATTTATCAAATCTGGCAGATGGATGTCAAAACGAGTTTCCTTACCGGTTTTCGTGAGGAAAGGTTGTATGTAATACAATCAGAAAGTTTTTGTCGATCCTAAGGATGCTAAAAGGTATGCTGGCTCCAGCGATCCTTCTAAGGACTGGAGTAGGCATCTCGGAGTTGGAATGTACGCTTTGATAAGATGATCAAAGATTTTGGGTCTATACAAAGTTTATGAGAAACTTGTATTTCCAAAGAAGTGAGTGGGAGCACTATAGAATTTCTGATGAGTATATGTTGTTGACATATTGTTGATCAGAAATGACATAGAATTTCTGGAAAGCATATAGGGTTATTTTGAAAGTGTTTTTCAATGGAAAGCCTGGATTAAGCTGCTTGAGCATTGAGCATCAAGATCTATAAGGATAGATCAAAACGCTTAATGGTACTTTCAAATGAGCACATACCTTGACATGATCTTGAAGGTGTTCAAGATGGACCAGTCAAAGAAGGAGTTCTTGCCTGAGTTGTAAGGTACGAAGTTAAGACTTAAAGCTCGACCACGGCAGAATAAAGAGAAAGGACGAAGGTCGTCCCCTATGCTTAAGACGTAGGCTCTTCAGTATGCTATGCTGTGTACCGCACCTGAAGTGTGCCTTGCCATGAGTCAGTCAAGGGGTACAAGAGTGATCCATGAATGGATCACAGGACAGCGGTCAAAGTTATCCTTAGTAACTAGTGGACTAAGGAATTTTCTCGATTATGGAGGTGGTAAAGGAGTTCGTCGTAAAGGGTTACGTCGATGCAAGCTTAACACCTATCCGGATAGCTCTGAGTAGAGATACCAGATACGTATAATGGAGCAATAATTTAGAACAGCTCCAAGTAGAACAGTTATTTGGAATAGCTCCAAATAGAACGTGGGAGCTACATCTAGGAGATGACATAGAGATTTGTAAAGCACACACGGATCTGAAAGGTTCAGACCCGTTGACTAAAACCTCTCTCACAAGCAAACATGACCAAACCCATAATCTCATTGAGTCTTGATCACATGATGATGTGAACTAGTTTAGTGACACTAGTAAACTCTTGGATGTTGGTCACATGGTGATGTGACCTGTCAGTGTTAATCACATGGTGATGTGAACTAGATTATTGACTCTAGTGCAAGTGGGAGACTGTTGGAAATATGGCCTAGAGGCAATAATAAATAAGTTATTATTATATTTCTTTGTTCATGATAATAGTCTTTTATTCATGCTATAACTGTACTATCCGGAAATCGTAATACACGTGTGAATACATAGACCACAATATGTCCCTAGTGAGCCTCTAGTTGACTAGCTCGTTGTGATCAACAGATAGTCATGGTTTCCTGGCTATGGACATTGGATGTCGTTGATAACGGGATCACATCATTAGGAGAATGATGTGATGGACAAGACCCAATCCTAAGCATAGCACAAAGATCGTGTAGTTCGTTTGCTAGAGCTTTGCCAATGTCAAGTATCTCTTCCTTTGACCATGAGATCGTGTAACTCCTGGATACCGTAGGAGTGCTTTGGGTGTATCAAACGTCACAACGTAACTGGGTGACTATAAAGGTGCACTACAGGTATCTCCGAAAGTATCTATTGTTTTATGCGGATCGAGACTGGGATTTGTCACTCCGTGTAAACGGAGAGGTATCTCTGGGCCCACTCGGTAGGACATCATCATATGCGCAATGTGACCAAGGAGTTGATCACGGGATGATGTGTTACGGAACGAGTAAAGTGACTTGCCGGTAACGAGATTGAACAAGGTATCGGTATACCGACGATCGAATCTCGGGCAAGTAAAATACCGCATAGACAAAGGGAATTGAATACGGGATCGATTGAGTCCTTGACATCGTGGTTCATCCGATGAGATCATCGTGGAACATGTGGGAGCCAACATGGGTATCCAGATCCCGCTGTTGGTTATTGACCGGAGAACGTCTCGGTCATGTCTGCATGTCTCCCGAACCCGTAGGGTCTACACACTTAAGGTTCGATGACGCTAGGGTTATGAAGGAAGCTTGTATGTGGTTACCGAATGTTGTTCGGAGTCCCGGATGAGATCCCGGACGTCACAAGGAGTTCCGGAATGGTCCGGAGGTAAAGATTTATATATAGGAAGTCCTGTTTCGGCCATCGGGACAAGTTTCGGGGTCATCGGTATTGTACCGGGACCACCGGAAGGGTCCCGGGGGCCCACCGGGTGGGGCCACCTGCCCCGGGGGGGCCACATGGGCTGTAGGGGGTGCGCCTTGGCCTACATGGGCCAAGGGCACCAGCCCCAAGAGGCCCATGCGCCTGGGGAAACCCTAAAGGAAGAGTCCCAGCAGGGGAAGGCACCTCCTAGGTGCCTTGGGGGGGGGGGGGGAGGACTCCTCCCCTGGCCGCCGCCCCCTTGGAGATTGGATCTCCTAGGGGCTGGCGCACCCCCCCCTTGGGATCCCTATATATAGTGGGGTAGGAGGGCCTCCCAACATACCTGAGCCCTTGGCGCCTCCCTCCCTCCCGTGACACCTCCTCCTCTCCCGTAGGTGCTTGGCGAAGCCCTGCAGGATTGCCACGCTCCTCCATCACCACCACGCCGTTGTGCTGCTGCTGGATGGAGTCTTCCTCAACCTCTCCCTCTCTCCTTGCTGGATCAAGGCGTGGGAGACATCGTCGAGCTGTACGTGTGTTGAACGCGGAGGTGCCGTCCGTTCGGCACTAGGATCATCGGTGATCTGAATCACGACGAGTACGACTCCATCAACCCCGTTCACTTGAACGCTTCCGCTTAGCGATCTACAAGGGTATGTAGATGCACTCTCCTTCTACTCGTTGCTGGTCTCTCCATAGATAGATCTTGGTGATTCGTAGGAAAAAATTTGAATTTCTGCTACGTTCCCCAACAATGGGAATGATGTTGATATGCACGAGGGTGATGGCAGTGCGGGAGCCAAGGGGGCACCGACTGATATTACGAGAGGTCTAACGCTCTAGGATGCTAGTTGCCGTGATGGGACCGGGATTGCCGCAGCCTCACCATCGTGCCTAGACTTTGTTGCGTTTTGGTCCTTTGAGCACCTCAGCGCCTCAGACTTTGATGACGGTAGATCGAGGATATGTGTGACCGGCTTCCCTTTGTGGAGTTTGAGGGTGCTGCGGATCATTGGAGGACCTTGTGAGGGCCCGTCGCGAGACTTGGTGAGTTAGGAGAAGCTGGAGGTTGACCTCTTTTCCCTTGCCTCTCCTTGGGTCGAGCTCGGTGATGACGACTGCGTGTGAGTGGGGTTGAGGGGGTCGGGGATGGCCTGAATACGTCTCCGTCGTATCTACTTTTCCAAACACTTTTGCCCTTGTTTTGGACTCTAACTTGTATGATTTGAATGGAACTAACCCGGACTGACGCTGTTTTCAGCAGAATTACCATGGTGTTGTTTTATGTGCAGAAAACAAATATTCTCGGAATGACCTGAAACTCTATGGGAGGTCTTAGAAAAAATAATAAAAAATCCTCGCCAAATATGAAGACCAGGGGGCCCACACCCTTCTCACGAGGGTGGGGGGCGCCCCCCCTAGGGCGCGCTCCCCTACCTTGTGGGCCCCCTGAAGACCCTCCGACGCCAACTCCAACTATATATATTTGCTTTCAGAGAGAAAAAAAAATCAAAGAGAAGAATTCATCACATTTTACGATACGGAGCCACCGCCAAGCCCTAGAACCTCTCGGGAGGGCTGATCTGGAGTCCGTTTGGGGCTCCGGAAAGGGGGATTCGTCGCCGTCGTCATCATCAACCATCCTCCATCACCAATTTCATGATGCTCACCGCCGTGCATGAGTAATTCCATCGCAGGCTTGCTGGACGGTGATGGGTTGGATGAGATTTATCATGTAATCAAGTTAGTTTTGTTAGGGTTTGATCCCTAGTATCCATTATGTTCTGAGATTGATGTTGCTATGACTTTGCTATGCTTAATGCTTGTCACTAGGGCCCGAGTGGCATGATTTCAGATCTGAACCTATTATGTTTTCATAAATATATGAGAGTTCTAGATCCTATCTTGCAAGTCTATAGTCACCTACTATGTGTTATGATCCGACAACCCCGAAGTGACAATAATCAGGACCACTCCCGGTGATGACCGTGGTTTGAGGAGTTCATGTATTCACTATGTGCTAATGCTTTGTTCCGGTTCTCTATTAAAAGGAGGCCTTAATATCCCTAAGTTTCCAATAGGACCCCGCTTCCACAGGAGGGTAGGACAAAAGATGTCATGCAAGTTCTTTTCCATAAGCACGTATGACTATATACGGAATACATGCCTACATTACATTGACGAATTGGAGCTAGTTCTGTGTCACCCTATGTTATGACTGTTACATGATGAACCGCATTCGTCATAATTATCCATCACTGATCCGGTGCCTACGAGTTTTCCATATACTGGTTTACGCTTATTTACTTTCCCGCTGCTACTGTTACAATCACTACAAAATACCAAAAACATTACTTTTGTTGTCTTTACTTTTGTTGCCCCTACCACCACTATCATATTACTTTGCTACTAAACACTTTGCTGCAGATACTAAGTTTCCAGGTGTGGTTGAATTGACAACTCAGCTGCTAATACTTGAGAATGTTCTTTGGCTCCCCTTGTGTCGAATCAATAAATTTGGGTTGAATACTCTACTCTCGAAAGCTGTTGCGATCCCCTATACTTGTGGGTTATCAAGACTAATTTCTGGCGCCGTTGCCGGGGAGCATAGCTCTATTCTTTGAGTCACTTGGGATTTATATCTGCTTATCACTATGAAGAACTTGAGAGATCCAAAAACCAAGATCTATCCCTCAACTACGAGGGGAGGTAAGGAACTGCCATCTAGCTCTGCACTTGATTCACCTTCTGTTATGAGTAAGTTTGCGACACCTACACCTGCTTCTGCTATTTGTTCCGATATGTCGCATGTTATTGATGATGCCACTTCTGCTATGCATGATACTTATGATGAAACTGCTTCTATGTCTGATACTACTGTGCCCCTTAGCGAATTTCTTGATGAACAAATTGCTAGGGCTAGAGAAAAGGAAATTATTGAATCTAAATACGATGATGATAGTGATGATGAAAACATGCCTGTTATTCCTGAAGGTTATCTTTTTGATAGGGAATCTTCTGCCGCTATTTTCGCTTGCAAGGATAGATATGAGCTTAAGAGGTTGTTAATTAAATGGAACAAAGAATCACTTAGAGATAGAATGAAACCCGACCCTGCTTTTGCTACTTCACCTATATGTGTTCCTGATAAAGATTATAAATTCTCTGTTGATCCTGATATAATTACTTTGGTTGAATCTGATCCATTTTATGGCTATGAATCTAAAACTGTTGTGGCACATCTTACTAAGTTAAATGATATAGCTGCCCTGTTCACTAATAATGAGAGATCACGTTACCTCTATTTACTCAAAATATTTCCGTTCTCATTAAAGGGTGATGCTAAGATATGGTTTAATTCTCTTGATCCTGGTTGTGTGCGCAGTCCCCAGGATATGATTTATTACTTCTCTACTAAATATTTCCCTGCTCATAAGAAACAAGCTGCTTTGAGGGAAATATACAACTTCGTGCAAATTAAAGAAGAGAGTCTCCCACAAGCTTGGGGGAGGCTTCTCAAGTTACTTAATGCTTTGCCTGATCATCCTCTTAAGAAACCTGAAATACTTGATATCTTTTATAATGGACTAACCGATGCTTCCAGAGATTACCTGGATAGTTGTGCTGGTTCTCTTTTCAGGGAAAGAACACCGGATGAAGATGAAATTCTATTGAATAATATGTTGACAAATGAAAATAATTGGGCACCTCCCGAGCCAGCTCCTGAACCAACTCCTGCTCCAATTGCTGAGTCTATTCCTAAACCAACTCTGAAGAACAGAGGTGTTCTATTTCTCAGTCCCGAAGATATGCAAGAGGCAAAGAAATCTATGAAAGAGAAGGGTATTAAAGCTGAAGACGTTAAGAATTTACCTCCTATTGAAGAAGTACAGGTCTTAATATACCGCCTGTTGAAGAAACATATGATCTCAATTATTTATTTGTTGAAGAACCTCCTGATCCCGATATCCCGACACAGGTAGTAAAGGTAAATTCTCTCTATAGATATGATAAAGCTAAAATTCCTCCTACTAAAATTGCTAGTCAGTGCTTGGATGAGTTTGATAACTTTATGTTTAAGCAAGACGACTTCAATGCTTATTTTGGCAGAGAATTAAAAGAAAATGCTTATATGATTAGACGCTTGGGTGATTACATGGCTGATATTAAAGGTGAGCTTAAACTTGTTAGCAAACATGTTTCTATGGTTACCACTCAAGTAGAACAAGTACTTAAGGCTCAAAAAGAAGTGCTTGATGAAATGAATAGTAAGAAAAATGATTATGCTGTTAGAGTGGCTACTAGAACTGGTAGAATGACTCTGGAACCTTTGTATCCTGAAGGCCACCCTAGGAGAATCGAGCAAGATTCTCAGAGAAATAATATTGATGTTCCTAGTTCTTCTAAAAAGAAGAAGAAGAAAAATGATAGAACTGTGCAAACTTCTAGTGAACCTATTGCTGAACCACCTGATAATCCAAATGATATATCTATGTCTGATGCTGAAACACAATCTGGTAATGAACATGAACCTAGTGAAAATGTTAATAATGATGTTCATGATGATGCTCAACCTAGTAATGACAATGATGTAGAAATTGAACCTGCTGTTGATCTTGATAACCCACAATCAAAGAATCAATGTTATGATAAGAAAGACTTTGTTGCTAGGAAACATCGTAAGGAAAGAGAACCTTGAGTTCAGAAACCCATGCCTTTTCCTCCAAAACCATCCAAGAAAAAGGATGATGAGGATTTTGAGCGCTTTGCTGAAATGATTAGGCCTATCTTTTTGCGTATGCAATTAACTCATGTGCTCAAAACAAATCCTTATGCTAAATATATGAAGGATATCATTACTAATAAAAGAAATATACCGAAAGTTGAGATTTCCACCATGCTTGCTAATTATACTTTTAAGGGTGGAATACCAAAGAAACTTGGAGATCCCGGAGTACCTACTATACCTTGCTCCATTAAAAGAAATTATATTAAAACTGCTTTATGTGATCTTGGAGCCGGTGTTAGTGTTATGCCTCTCTCTTTATATCGTAGACTTGACTTGAATAAGCTGACACCTACCGAAATATCTTTGCAAATCGCTGATAAATCAACTGCTATACCTGTCGGTATTTGTGAGGATGTGCCTGTTGTGGTTGCAAATGTTACTATTTTAACGGACTTTGTTATTCTTGATATTCCTGAGGATGATAGTATGTCTATTATTCTTGGAAGACCTTTTCTTAATACTGCAGGGGCTGTTATTGATTGCAACAAAGGCAATGTCACTTTTCATGTTAATGGTAATGAGCATACGGTACACTTTCCGAGGAAACAACCTCAAGTTCATAGTATCAACTCCATTGGAAAAATTCCATCGATTGTAATTGGAGGTTTTGAATTTCCTCTTTCGACTGTCAAGAAGAAATATGATATACTTATTATTGGGGATGTGCATATCCCCGTTGAGGTAACTTAGTGTTATTCGAAATCTCTCCGGTTGCATGGTTATCGGAATGAGTTTGTTAACAAGACTTGATCAACCTTGTTAGTGGATTCTTTTTGATGAGCACGAGATGGATGAAACTAGAAGCATAAACTTCTGTACCCTCTCTATACTTTCTGTTATTTAGTAGAAATAAAGTAAAAATAGTATTTGTCTGTCTATTATCTGATTATCCGTGCAATATAAAAATATCCCAAAAATAAAAGTCCTCAGAATGACATGCCAATTTAATATGATTTTTTCGGGAATATTTGAGGATTTACTGTGCAAAAATCACCGCGGGAGGAGCTGCCACCTGGCCACGAGGGTGGTGGCCGCGCCCCCCCTATAGGGTGCGCCCCCTGCCTCGTGGGCCCACGGTGGATCTCCGCCACTTATTCCAGCACCCATCTTCTTCCTCTGTCTCACACAAACCCGAAAAACCAACTCAAGCACGAGTTCCAGCCACTTTTGCTGCGATTTTTGATCTCCTTGCTCAAAGCACCTCTTGCAAAACTGCTTGGGGAGATTGTTCCTTGGTATGTGACTCCTCCATTGGTCCAATTAGTTTTTGTTCTAGTGCTTTATTCATTGCAAATTTGTGCTGCATAGGTGACCATGTTCTTGAGCTTGCATGTCAAATTTATATGGTTCCAAGTAGTTCTAATGCTTGATATAGGCTCTAGGCACTTATAGGAGTAGTTGCTATCAGTTTTATTGAGTTTGATTACTTTTATTTTGAAGTTACTAAAAATTTCAGAATTTTTCAGAGATAAAAAATATGTTTAGGAAGATGTTCCAAGGTGGTTACTCTAAGAAGCAAGGACCCAGTATTGCTATGCGCGATGCTGACGAGGACCCACCAAGAGACGCTCCAGTACGGCCTTGCGAATGGCCGTCGGAAAATTTTATGGACCATGCGGGAATTAAAGAAGAATTCAAAACATATTTGCGCAATGCCGGTCTTGAGGATTTTGAGGCTAACAAATGCCCCCAGTATCATGATCTCACATGTTCATTTGTGAGGAGGTTTGAGTATTCATCTTCGCGTAATTCTCCTTTAGTCATGTTTGATCTTTATGGCAAATACTTATACCATGGACTTAGAGGATTTCACTTCTGCTTGTAAACTTCCATCACGGGGTAGTGTTAGGGATCCCCCTAAATCTAAATTTAGAAACTTTCTTGCTAGTATAACTGTGGGAGAATCTAGAGATATAACGCAGGCTACCATAGGGAGCATTCACTTTCCCGCTATACATTATTTTGCTCTTTTCATCGGCAGATGCATAAATGCTAAGGATGAAGCATGTCACATGTGTGTCCCTGGTCTTAGCATTCTTAGGAGTGCTGTGTTAGGAGACCAATCTTATCATATGGGAGCCATTGTAGCTCGTAGGTTGCATCATAATGGACATAATGGAGATTTTTTTGGAGGAATTTTTGCAACCCGCTTAGCTCATTTTCTTGAAAAAGACATTCGCGAGGGTGATACGGAGTTGCCCCCTGCATATTTAGATTATGACTCTATGGCTTCACACCAGTTTGTCGAGAGGTCTGAATCACCTCTCTTATACCGCTTAATTTTTGATAAACGACGTGTTTTCCGTATTACTCTCCATGCTCCTGCCTTCTTTGATTCACAGGCAAAAGGAAGATATGTTATTACCAGAGAGGAGGCAGACGAGTACGAGAGGAGAGCGGAGGCAGCTCGACTCCACGCTGCAGCTCAGCAGGCGATAACCGCTGCACATCAGTATGATCCCAACTATCCTTCCTCATCACAGTACGACCCCAACAACTATTATTATGGATATCCGCCAGGCCAGCCGTTTCCATAGACCAACTTAGGCCAAAAGCCTAAGCTTGGGGGAGTGCGTATTTCTCACCGGCATTACATTTATGTTCACACACACTCATTGCTAGATGTCGGTGCTCAAACTTTTTCATTGTATTATCCATGCTAGTTTATTTTCTTTTTCCTGCTTTCTTCTTGTGTGCTTGTTAAACCTTAAAAAAACCAAAAAAATTAGTAATAGTTTATTTTTCTGCTGTAGTAGTAATAATTAAAAAGAAAACCCAAAAATATTTCCTGTACTTCTTTTGCTTGTTGGGAGCTTTCCGGTGTAAATAGTTTTATTTCTTTTCTTTTCTTTGGGGTCAGTAGGAGAAGACCATAATTAAATTGTTGAAGTGGCTCTTACATGCATTATTGTTGAATTAACCAAGAGCCCGTATTGCCTTGTCTTCTCCTGTTTATTGAATGCTCGCAGATTCTAGCTTAGTCCAATGCACGTACACTATTATTATTATGCACACTGTTCGGTCGTGCAAGTGAAAGGCAATTATGATGATATATGATGGACTGACTGAGATGAGAAAAGCTGGTATGAACTCGACCTCTTTTGTTTTTGTAAATATGATGAGTCCCTCGTTCTTGATTCAGCGTATTATGAATAAACATGGTTGCAATGACAATTAGAGATCGTAGTTGCTTGTGCCATGCTTGATTAGCTATGAGTTATAATGATTTACCTTGTGTGCCAACATGCTATTGAGATGGTTATGATGTGGTATGATGGGGTGGTATCCTCCTTTGAATGATTTAAGTGACTTGACTTGGCACATGTTCACGCATGTAGTTGAAACAAATCAACATAGACTTCACGATATTTATGTTCATGGTGGATTATATCCTACTCATGCTTGCATCCAATGTTTATTAATTTTAATGCATGTATATGGCTGTTGTCGCTCTCTAGTTGGTCGCTTCCTAGTCTTTTGCTAGACTTCACCTGTACTAAGCGGGAATACTGCTTGTGCATCCAATTCCTTAAACCCCAAAGTTATTCCAGATGAGTCCACTATACCTTCCTATATGCGGTATCTACCTGCCGTTCCAAGTAAATTTGTACGTGCCAAACTCTAAACCTTCAAATAAACATTTTGTTTTGTATGCTCGAATAGCTCATGTATCAACAAAGGCTGTCCTTATCTTCCATGTTAGGCGGGTTATTCTCAAGAGGAGTGGACTCCGCTCCTCACTCACGAGAAAATGGCTGGTCACCGGGATGCCCAGTCCCATGCTTTATGCAAACTAAATCAAAATTAATTGCAAACAAAACTCCCCCTGGGACCTAATGTATGTTGGAGGCACTCGTTGTTTCGAGCAAGCCATGGATTGATGTTTGTTGGTGGAGGGGGAGTATAAACTTTACCATTATGTTTGGGAACCGCCTATAATGTGTTTAGCATGGAAGATATCGTCATCTCTTAGTTGTTATGTTGACAATGAAAGTATACCGCTCAAAATAAAATTTACCTCTATTTCAAAACTGAGCTCTGGCACCTCTACAAATCCCTGCTTCCCTCCGCGAAGGGCCTATCCATTTACTTTTATGTTGAGTCATCACCCTCTTATTAAAGAACACTAGATGGAGAGCACATCTGTCATTTGCATTCATCACTATTAATCCATGTTGGGTGTGACTATGATTCGATCTCTTTTACCATGAATTACAATGTCTAGTCAGTCCTTGATCTTTAAAGGTGCTCTGCATTTATGTTTTGCGGTCTCAGAAAGGGCTAGCGAGATACCATCTTGTTATATCATATTATGATTGTTTTGAAAAAGTGTTGTCATCCGAGATTTATTATTATGACTTGCTAGTTGATTATGCTATTGATATGAGTGATTATGAGACCTGAGAATTATTGCAAATGTGGTTAGTTATGATCTATGCTGAAAACTTGAATGTTGGCTTGACATAGTTACAACAACAAGAGCAAACAGAGTTTGTAAAAGTTTTTCTTTCTTTCTTTCAGTTTGTCAACTGAATTGCTTGAGGACAAGCAAGGGTTTAAGCTTGGGGGAGTTGATACGTCTCCGTCATATCTACTTTTCCAAACACTTTTGCCCTTGTTTTGGACTCTAATTTGTATGATTTGAATGGAACTAACCCGAACTGACACTGTTTTCAACAGAATTACCATGGTGTTGTTTTATGTGCAGAAAACAAATATTCTTGGAATGACCTGAAACTCCACGGGAGGTCTTAGAAAAAATAATAAAAATCCTCGCCAAATATGAAGACCAGGGGGTCCACACACTTCTCACGAGGGTGGGGGGCGCCCCCCTACCTCGTGGGTCCCCTGTTGCGTCTCCGACTCCAACTCCACCTCCATATATTGGGTTTCGATGAGAAAAAATTGGAGAGAAGAATTCATCGCGTTTTACGATACGGAGCCACCGCCAAGCCCTAAAACCTCTCGGGAGGGCTGATCTAGAGTCCGTTCGGGGCTCCGGAGAGGGGGATTTGTCGTCGTCGTCATCATCAACCATCCTCCATCACCAATTTCATGATGCTCACCGTCGTGCGTGAGTAATTCCATCATAGGCTTGCTGGACGGTGATGGGTTGGATGAGATTTATCATGTAATCGAGTTAGTTTTGTTAGGGTTTGATCCCTAGTATCCATTATGTTCTGAGATTGATGTTGCTATGACTTTGCTATGCTTAATGCTTGTCACTAGGGCCCGAGTGCCATGATTTTAGATCTGAACCTATTATGTTTTCATCAATATATGAGAGTTCTAGATCCTATCTTGCAAGTCTATAATCACCTACTATGTGTTATGATCCGGCAACCCCGAAGTGACAATAATCGGGACCACTCCCGGTGATGATCGTGGTTTGAGGAGTTCATGTATTCACTATGTGCTAATGCTTTGTTCCGGTTCTCTATTAAAAGGAGGCCTTAATATCCCTAAGTTTCCAATAGGACCCCGCTGCCACGGGAGGGTAGGATAAAAGATGTCATGCAAGTTCTTTTCCATAAGCACGTATGACTATGTACGGAATACATGCCTACATTACATTGACGAACTGGAGCTAGTTCTGTGTCACCCTATGTTATGACTGTTACATGATGAACCGCATCCGGCATAATTATCCATCACTGATCCGGTGCCTACGAGTTTTCCATATACTGGTTTACGCTTATTTACTTTCCCGTTGCTATTGTTACAATCACTAAAAAATACCAAAAATATTACTTTTGTTGTCTTTACTTTTGTTGCCGCTACCACCACTATCATATTACTTTGCTACTAAATACTTTGCTGCAGATACTAAGTTTCTAGGTGTGGTTGAATTGACAACTCAGCTTCTAATACTTGAGAATATTCTTTGGCTCCCCTTGTGTCGAATCAATAAATTTGGGTTGAATACTCTACCCTCGAAAGCTGTTGCGATCCCCTATACTTGTGGGTTATCATGGCCTCGCCTTCTCCCCTCCCTATCCCGACGCCGGTGACGCCGGTCCCGGGGGGGTCGGCCAGCGCTGGGAGAGGGAGCCCGAGGCAGGAGGCCTCGGCTCTTTCTCCTCCGGTCGTGGCAACGGCGCCCGCGCCTCCAGTGGCGCTGGAGGGAGGGGGTCTGGGGCAGGTGGCCTTGGCTCCTCCTTCCTCTTCGGTGGTCAGGAGGACCGCATCTCCTACGACGACGACGCTCCACTCTATGCTGGCGGGTGGGGCGGGAGGAGGGCTCGGGCAGGCGGGCCCCGCCATCCTCTATCCTGACGTGCCCGTGGCCTTGGGCCTTGGTGTGGGGCACTTTTCTGAGGGGCATGGGAGCCCGCAGCCACCTCCTCCGGTAACGTTGGTTGATCCTTTGAGGGATTCAGCGCGAGGCTTTACTAGGGAGGAGGTCGTTGTGTTTGGCGGGATACCTGACCCGGTCTCGACGGGGAGACGGATGAGTGCTCGCATTCAGGAGCTTCCGGAGGTTGATGACATGTAGCAGCGGTGCGCTATGAGGGCGGCCAAGCTTCATGATGCCGAGGTCTCTTCTGGTATGTCCGTCAACATTTCTAATTCTTTATTGCATTTTTCTAATGAGGAGATTATAAATAATGCAAACCAATTAGGAGTTTCACTAGGGGCTACTGATAGTGAGATTTCCAATTCGGTGAATGATCTGTTAGATTTGGAGGTGGAACGTGCCTTAGAGATGATTCGTAATCTCGCAACGGTTGAACCAATGAATGATGATGAGATTGATGTGTTAGGGGTTAGAGTGCTCGATAATCTGTGTGCGGATCTAGCACCCTCCAATCATGAGTCTGAGGACGATGATATGCTCCTAGATAATGCCATTGTTAGTACCGCTGAGCCCGGTTATGAGGACTGGGCGACAGAGCCTAGTAAACCAAAGTGCAAGTGGAAACGGAAGATTTATCCCGTTTCTGCAGTTCGTAGGAGTGCTAGGATTCGTACTACTAAAAAATTTCATGACGAATTATGAAAGGAATCTTTTGGAATAGCAGAGGTCTGAAAGACTTGGCTAAAAGAAGGTTTCTTGCTAAGGCATCTCTGGAGCATCGTTTAGATTTTATTGCTCTATCGGAAACTGGTAGATATAACTTTGCGCCCCAGTTTCTTTCGTCTCTTGCGGGTGGTGTTGATTTCGATTGGCATTGACTCCCTCCGCGAGGAAGATCAGGTGGTATCTTGCTGGGTGTGAGATGCAATTCACTTGAAGTCCAAAGTGTAGTGATGGGCGACTTCGCGGTAAAGTTTCGAGTCAGGTCTAAAGTTGATGGTTTCAACTAGGCTTTGGTGGTGGTTTATGGTGCCGCACAGCCCGAGCTTAAACCAGAGTTTCTCGCGGACCTTGTTCGAATCTGTGGGTCAGAGTAGCTTCCAATTTTAGTTGGGGGTGATTTCAACATCATTAGGAGGAGAGAGGAGAAGAATAATGATAACTTTGACGGCAGGTGGTTGTTTATGTTCAATACCATTATCGAAAGCTTGGATCTGAGGGAGATTGAGCTTTCTGGTAGAAAGTTTACCTGGGCTATGATAACCCACAAGTATAGGGGATCGCAACAGTTTTCGATAAGTACGAGTGTCGAACCCAACGAGGAGCTAAAGGTAGAACAAATATTCCCTAAAGTTCTATTGACCACCGATACAACTCTACGCACGCTTGACGTTCGCTTTACCTAGAACAAGTATGAAACTAGAAGTACTTTGTAGGTGTTGTTGGATAGGTTTGCAAGATAATAAAGAGTACATAAATAAAAAGTAGGGGTTGTTTAAGTAAAGACACAATAAAGTAAATATAGCGAGTGTGGGAAAGTGGTGGTAGGAGTTGTGAAATTGCCCCTAAGCAATTGACTACTTTACTAGACCGATAGCAAGTATTATGTGGGAGAGGCTACTGCTAGCATGTCATCCCTGACTTGGAATTCTATGCACTCATGATTGGAACTATTAGCAAGCATCCGCAACTACTAATGTTCATTAAGGTAAAACCCATGTTGGGGAACGTTGCAGAAAATTAAAATTTTTCCTACGGTTTCACCATGTGACGCCCCCGATTTAATCGTACACTAATCATGCACGCAAATGTGTACGATCAAGATCAGGGACTCACGGGAAGATATCACAACACAACTCTACAAATAAAATAAGTCATACAAGCATCATAATACAAGCCAGGGGCCTCGAGGGCTCGAATACAAGTGCTCGATCATAGACGAGTCAGCGGAAGCAACAATATCTGAGTACAGACATAAGTTAAACAAGTTTGCCTTAAGAAGGCTAGCACAAACTGGGATACAGATCGAAAGAGGCGCAGGCCTCCTGCCTGGGATCCTCCTAACTACTCCTGGTCGTCGTCGTCAGCCTGCACGTAGCAGCAGGCACCTCCAATGTAGTAGTCGTCGTCGACGGTGGCGTCTGGCTCCAGGGCTCCAACATCTGGTTGCGACAACCAGAAAGAAAGGAAAGGGGAAAAGGGGGGGAGAAAGCAACCGTGAGTACTCATCCAAAGTACTCGCAAGCAAGGAACTACACTACATATGCATGGGTATATGTGTAAGGAGGCCATATCGGTGGACTGAACTGCAGAATGCCAGAATAAGAGGGGGATAGCTAGTCCTATCGAAGACTACGCTTCTGGCAGCCTCCGTCTTGCATCAAGTAGGAGAGAGTAGATCGAAGCCCTCCAAGTAGCATCTCCAAGTAGCAACTCCAAGTAGCATCTCCAGTAGCATCGCATAGCATAATCCTACCCGGCGATCCTCTCCTCGTTGCCCTGTAGAAAAGCGATCACCGGGTTGTCTGTGGAACTTGGAAGGGTGTGTTTTATTAAGTATCCGGTTCTAGTTGTCATAAGGTCAAGGTACAACTCCAAGTCGTCCTGTTACCGAAGATCACGGCTATTCGAATAGATTAACTTCCCTGCAGGGGTGCACCACATAGCCCAACACGCTCGATCCCATTTGGCCGGACACACTTTCCTGGGTCATGCCCGGCCTCGGAAGATCAACACGTCGCAGCCCCACCTAGGCACAACAGAGAGGCCAGCACGCCGGTCTAAACCTAAGCGCGCAGGGGTCTGGGCCCATCGCCCTGAGCACACCTGCACGTTGCGAGGGCGGCCGAAAGCAGACCTAGCCTAGTGGCGTTCCAGTCCAATTCGGCGCGCGCCGCTCCGTCGCTGACGTCCGAAGTGCTTCGGCTGATACCACGATGTCGGGATACCCATAACTACTCCCACGTAGATGGTTAGTGCGTATAGGCTCGTAGCCGGCTCAGATCAAATACCAAGATCTCGTTAAGCGTGTTAAGTATCCGCGAAAGCCGAACAGGGCCAGGCCCACCTGTCTCCTAGGTGGTCTCAACCTGCCCTGTCGCTCCGCCACAAAGTAACCGTCGGGGACCGTCGGGAACCCAGGCCCACCTCTACCGGGATGGAACCACCTGCCCCTTCAGCCCCCAACTCCGAACAGCATCACAGGTAATGTAATAGTGTATAGTATATAGTATATGCCCGTGATCACCTCCCGAAGTGATCACAGCCCAGTAGTATAGCATGGCAGACGGACAAGAGTGTAGGGCCACTGATGGAACACTAGCATCCTATACTAAGCATTTAGGATTGCGGGTAAGGTATCAATGACGGTAGAAACAATGACAGGCTATGCATCAGAATAGGATTAACGGAAAGCAGTAACATGCTACACTACTCTAATGCAAGCAGTATAGAGAAGAGTAGGCGATATCTGGTGATCAAAGGGGGGGCTTGCCTGGTTGCTCTGGCAAGAGAGAGGGGTCGTCAACTCCGTAGTCGAACTGGTCAGCAGCAGCGTCGGTCTCGTAGTCTACCGGAGAGAAGAGGGGGAAGAAATAATGAATACAGAGCAAACAAAGCATCACAAAATATAACAAGGCAATACGCGGTGTTCGGTGTGCCCTAACACGGTAGTAGGTGATACCGGTGAAGGGGGGAAA